>NC_064906.1:21885000-22185000 GCF_929443795.1 Astur gentilis | reverse complement strand
CTAGAGCTCATGATGCCAGGATCATGTAAATAACTCACATGAAACATCCAAAGCTCATACTTCTCTCTGTATCACTCTCATCTTCCTCCTCCCTCCTTCTGCACTACCAATTGATTCCTTCAACTTAAAGGTAGAAAATTCTTATTAGTCCTAGTGCAAAGACCTTACAATATTAAATCTCATCCCTGTTTTTTTTATTACCTTTACATACTGTTGAATCCAGTTGCTGTGACCCTAGCATAAGAATAGGCATCTCTACAGATCTTAGTCAAGCAGCAGATGCACCATCCAGTACATACTTTTATGTCTGCTGAAGTCACAACATGTTTTCTCTGGTGTGCTATAGGCTTTGGTGCTGCCCACAGTGTACTACTAAATCCCAGGTGCTAAGAATTATGCTGGCATTGTTTTAACCAAAACGTTAAAGTTTGGGTATTTCAGAAGAAACAAGCATTGACTGAACAGCTGGACTGTCTTCTAAAAATCTTTTTGTTGACTGCAGGTGCAGCTTAACCATCTCAGCATAATCCCTCCTTTACTGTTCAGCTTTGGCTGATGTAACAATATTATAGTGTTTTTAATCAAGAAGGTCAATGTGTATTAACATTTATTAAATGTGTATTAACATGCATTAAAGGTATAATAACTGTCAGCCAGTAAGTTTAACATGTCTCAAGGACACCCTGATGAATTTCAGAGTTGCCACTCTTCCCATTCTACCCTTTATTCGGCCTAACTACACCCTGTTAGGGTCATTTTATCCTTCCCCAGTACTATGCATGTAATTCTCATTTATCTGCATTCCATAATAAGATTCTGCGATTAAGACTGGCAACAGGATGCTGAGAAGTATAGTGTGATCTTGAATACTTAAAATCTTCATTTGAGACCCAAACATTAAGTCATTTAACCTTTATCTTCCTGTAAACTGAGGATAACATCACTATTACTTCACAGAAGGTTTTGAAAAGTTTGTTTCTTAAGATAAAGGATTTTGGCATTCTTAGATGAAAAAAGTTCATCTGTAAAGCACACAGTATGAATTTAAAAGGGACTTTTATGGCTCATAATCTAAACTACTGTTTAATGCAATAAAGAAGTGAATTCACAGATTTTTGGCTGGTTGCTCTTGAACTCACTATTAAAACAATTATATATATGCATATTAATACTATGTAAGAAGTACTTATATATACACCTGTATGTATACACTACGTAGATGCTAATCATCATGCAATGGTGTATGCTGATACCTATGCTTCTGCAGTCTGTTTGTGTCCTGTTTTCAGCTGGGATAGAGTTAATTGTCTTCCTAGTAGCTGGTACAGTGCTATGTTTTTGAGATCAGTAGGAGAAGAATGTTGATAACACCGATGTGTTCAGTTGTTGCTAAGTAATGTTTAGTCTAAAGTCAAGGATTTTTCATCTTCTCATGCCCAGCCAGCAAGAAAGCTGGAGGGGTACAAGAAGTTGGAGGGGACAGAGCCAGGGCAGCTGGCCCAAACTGGCCAAAGGGGTATTCCATACCATGTGACATCACATTTAGTATCTGAACTGGGGGGAACCGGTCTGGGAGAAATCACTGCTATACTGGGAGTCGGTTGGCCGGTGGTGAACAATTGCATTGTGCATCATTTGTATATTCCAATCCTTTTATTATTTACTGCTGTCATTTTATTAGTGTTATCATTATTAGTTTCTTCTTTTCTTTTCTATTAAACCATTTTTATCTCAACCTGAAAGTTTTACTACTTTTCCCAATTCTCTCCCCCATCCCACTGGCTGGGTGGGGAAGTGAGTGAGCGGCTGCGTGGTGCTTAGTTGCTGGCTGGGGTTAAACCATGACAGTTTGATAGATAGGCCTTGTGCTATGTTGAATGGAAAATAAATTTCCTTAACATGACATTCATGCTCATCAAATTGCCTGGGCATTTTTTTAGTCTGGCTAGACATATCTTACTCTTTATAAAAAATATGACTGCTCCATTTTGCATAGGCATCATTTGACTTGCCAGAATAGAGTGTACTTTTCCTCCTCCTTTAAAGATTTGCATTAAAAATGATGCAGCCATGGACATGCTGTCTTATGATCATTGTGCTATGAAGTAACTATGCAGTCATTTTTGATGGCTACTACTCTACTAACTGATAACCTGTTTTAGGTAATAATAATGCTAACATGATCTCTGGCAAATTTCAGTTCTTAAATATTACTGGCACAAATATTAGTCCCAGTTCAAGGAGGAATGCTTTTTTCTTCCCTTTTTTTAATACAAATTTTCTTTTTCTTTCTTTTTTTTTTTCATCTCTTTGGTCACTCTCCCCTTCCTTTTTTGTTCTTTTTCTTTCTATGAAAGCCTCTAAGAAAAACTGATAGCTCAGCATACATGATTTAAGCTTCAAATATTTGGTTTTCGTTCTGTTTTTGTGTAAGAGGCTTGTTAAGATGTGTGGGTTTGCAGTCATTCAGAAATAGGGGTTGTGAGCTTTCTGGAACAGTGAAAATAAATATATGTACTTGATGTATGCAAAAATGGATCATATCTGCCCATTACATGGCAGTAGCTATGTGTAGATCTATAGAATCATAAGGTAATTTGATAAAGAAAACATATCCCAAATTTGTCCTTTTTTTGCGTTGGTCAAAAGAGTTGTTTGCATATCTCTAAAATAAGGAGTAACTATTGGGTTTTTCTCTAGTATGAGAACTGCCTTTTTTTTTTTCTTTTGTGAAGTGAAAACATAACTTATTTGTGATAATATTTTTCTT
Source organism: Astur gentilis (assembly GCF_929443795.1). Taxonomy (NCBI): domain Eukaryota; kingdom Metazoa; phylum Chordata; class Aves; order Accipitriformes; family Accipitridae; genus Astur; species Astur gentilis. The sequence continues at coordinate 22,182,230 of NC_064906.1, read as the reverse complement.
TAAACTTTCAGATATGCAACTTTACCATGGATGTATATTGTATCCAGATTCTTCTCAAGTTCCGATGTAGCTTTTATTTCTTACATCTCCCTAAATTTTGTGTTTGGCCTATGTACCATGCTGGTGACTCTCTTACCTCATTTGTTAGCTACAATTTCCAAAGTGCAGGTCAGTATAAAATCTTTGCTTTATGTTACTCATAAGTGAGATGTATGCACACACATGCGTGTATGTATATGTTTGTATATATAAATATATGTTTGTTTGTACATATGCACAAACAAGATTTTTTCAGCAGAAAAACTTACGTGCATTAAACTTTCATGATTTTTTTCTGTCCTAGTGTATGCTGTATTGCTTGTTACCATCTTGAATTTTAACTTTTTTATAACAAAACAAAGCAAAACAAAAAAAGGCGCTGTAATAATGGAAGAACAGCATTAATTGAAATCTTGACATTTTCCAGACCATTAAGTTGTAATTGGCTAGGAGCTGTTCTAGTCAATTGAATAGTTTATATGCATTGTAAAATGTGTTTGAATAATATTGACATATGAGATAAGCCACGTATTTCTAGGATCTTTAAAGCACTATGAATAGTAATATGTATTCTCACTCCATGTATGTAATTTTCATTAGTCACAATGGTAATTAAGCAACTTGATGGAGAGGAGATCCAGAACGTGTATGAATATCTGTGCATGTACCAGGTAAAAAACTTGATGTTTGAAGTCAAATCTGGATTACATGTCACAAGTTTGGAGTGAGATTTGGTGTTGTCTTGGGTTTAAGTTGGTGATTTAGAATTAATAGTAATCAAATATTACAATTTTAAGAAAACAGAATGATCGTGGCCACATGTGGTTTTTTACAGTCTGTGAACCTCAACTAAAATTAGAATCCCATGGCCCTAAGCAGTCTAAAATACAGTAAGGGATGAACCCTGCCCTAAAATATTTCACAATATCCCCGTCTGAAATCTGTTCACCTTGAGTGAGATTTGAATGTTGTATCCAGCTTGTTAAGTGTGCTTAATATGCTGTTGGAGAAAACTAATTTTTTTCCTTTTTTTTTTTTTTCTCCGCCCCCCACCTCTTGTTGAATCTTAAGACAGAGTTTTCAGAACATCTACAATATCCTCAAATGGGCATTCATTGTATTCCCACAATTCTGCTTAGGACAGGGTTTAATAGAACTTTCATACAATCAGATCAATTTTGACCTGACCAGCAACTTTGGCGTAGATTCATATGTAAGCCCTTTGAGATCAATTTCACGGGCTGGATTATTGTGGAAATCGCCCTGCAGGCAACACTACTTCTTCTTTTATGACTTTTTCTTCACTGGGATCTCCTCCAGAAACCAAGATACATTACCATTTGTGTTCTGTCAAAGTGGACACTGAACTAATTTTTAAAGAAAGAAAATGGTGGATTCCTTTAAACACCTGAAGATGAATACTTCTGATAACATGGTGTGCCCAAATTAGTAGAAATTGCAGAAAAAATACAATTAGTTGCCATTTTCCTTGGGTTCTGCTGAGATTTGCTCACCAAGCTTTTGAGGGATTGCAAGCAGGGAAATGGTTACCCAGAGTACAGCAGTGTCCAATTTGCCACGTGTCATTTGTTATCATCTTCTATTTTAAGGGTCAGCATTCAATTAACAGCATGGTCAGCCCTTCAGAAGACAATGTAGAAATGGAGCAACAGTGACTTTATGGTGGAAGAACTGGTAATGATGTCCTCCTCCTGTACAACCTCAGGAAGTGTTATGGAGGTTTCAGTAAGAAGAACACAGTTGTGGAAGGCATAAGCTTGGGAATTCCGAGGAGAGAGGTAAAGAGGTCTTTTTCTTTAAGAATGTAAAACTTCATTCTGAGCAACATATGATGTCTACAATCAAAGATCTATAGATAGCAGCAGAACCAATTCAGTTGTAGTAATTTCTGAAAGTCAGTAACTGGATAAAAGCAGAAGCTCTGGTGGTGTTTAGGAAGCAACTGTTCACTTTTTTTTTTTGGGTTTCAAATTCATCAGTCTTAATTTTGTCTTCTTACTTATCTTTACGAAGTTATTGTTTTATAAGCTAACATAAAAAACAAGTAGGTAGCATACCAGTTCAATGTCCAAAGAGAAAGCAAAGAATACCTAGCTCAATTGTAAACTATGGACTGAATCCTGAATTTGTCACCAAGGCAAACTTGTAGTTCCCCTGCTGAAATCATCGTAGTATATTTTAATATAGTATATAATATACTAATATACTATTTTAATGAACTGAAATTTAACACTGAATGTGGTAATCCTGAAGATTTCAGAACAGCATTTATTTGTTTTATGGGGTTTTTTTCATTATTTTGATGCTTTTGGGAATTGCAGATACTAATTTCAAAAATCCTTATAAGGAGAAGACTTTCTTTGGTTGCTGATAGCAAATTAGAAGATTTGAGAAACTAGTGCATGGCAGTGCAGGTCCAGTGACGTCCTGCCAGTTATAGATCAGCTATTGGGTAACTGGGGTAACCAAGAGGATGTTACTGCTGATTAAAGCCTATTTATCAATAAGTAAGTTGTGGTGGGTTGACCCTGGCTGGATACCAGGTGCCCACCAAAGCCGCTCTATCACTCCCCCTCCTCAGCTGGACGGGGGAGAGAAAAATATAACGAAAGGCTCGTGGGTCAAGATAAGGGCAGTTTAATAAAACGATAGCAAAGGTTGCGCGCGAAAGCAAAGAAAAAAAAAACAAATGATGTTACTCTCTACTTCCCATCAGCAGGCGATGTCTGGCCACTTCCTGGGAAGCAGGGCTCCAGTACGCGTAGTGCTTGCTCCGGAAGACAAAAATGTCCCCACCTCCGTCTCCCTTCACTTAGCTTTTATATCTGAGCTGACGTCATATGGTATGGAATATCTGTTTGGTTAGTTTAGGTCAGCTGTCCTGGTTATGTCCCGTCCCAAGATCTTGCCCTGCCCCAGCCTGCCATTGAGGGGAGGGCAAAAATGTTGGAGAGACAGCCTTGATGCTGTGCCAGCACTGCTCAGCAGTAGCCAAAACACTGGTGTGTTATCAACACCTTTCTAGCTACAGAGCTGCAGAGCACAGTGCTATGAGGGCTGCTATAGGGAGTACTAACTCCATCTCAGCCAGACCCAATACATAAGTTCATGAAACGAGTATTTTAAAAGTTATGAAATGCTACATGTAGACTTAATACAAATCCTGCCCTAGCTTAAATATGTATCCGTTGCAGCAAGGGGCCTGAAATAACTGTTCAGAGTCAGTGTGTGTCTTGGCTGTTTGGTGTTCATTTACTTGTGTGGACTGAAGCAGGTCATGAGAAACTGAGAAATATTGACTCTATGGACTGGTAGTCAGGGTTCTCAAGACTTGAGATCCTCAGGTTCAAATCTAGCATTTACTAATAATATGGATAAATAATGCATTTAGTTACTGGGCAGGTGGAGGACTAGAATCCTAAATAAGTCACTTCTAGGAAGTGCTCCCCCCATGTGTGTTGGTTTTTTTAATATCTGTTAGTGTTTTGGACTCCTGGGAACAAATGGAGCTGTGTGTAGCACAACATTTAAGATGCTGACTGGAGATATCATTCCATCTGCAGGACGTGCTGTTATCAGGGCTCCTACAGGGTAAATAACACAGGGTTTGATCAGAATAGTGCTAATTGATAATGCTAATGATCAAAGACTCAGCACATCTTCAGTCCTTTACACTGTACTCCAAAGACCTCTTTTCTTCCCTTTTAAATGTATATTGCTTTATTGCTGTTAAGTCTCTGCAGGAAAACATTTTAGCATTATTTAATTCCACCTGACAGCTCTGTTAATTGAGAATAAACTTGTTGGATAGCAAAAGAGTAGGCTTTAGGAAGCCTTAACATAATAAGCCTTTTAAAATTGTAACAAAAATCTTAACATACGGCATGTCCAGATCCATGGGCCTATATCCCCCATGCTAGTGCTGCACTGAAAGGTTTCCAGGCTTAGGCTGATGAGCAGTGCTTCAAGTAGATAATTTTAAAATATTTTCTGACACTTGTGTCCCTCAAAGTCTTTAATTAATTACTTGATCAATATGCTATGTAATTAGGATAGGATGTAGTTTTGGTGATATTGAGGCTAACTCTGATGGAGTGATAAGTGAATAATGGACTTTTTACGGTAGATGTAACCAACATTTGCCATTTTTCCCAGCAAAATTGGAGGGGAGGTGAAGTTACGTCTTAGGCCAAAGTAAAATGTATATGTGTATATATAAATGTATTCTGGGCTAGTTAACAATTTTAAAACCTCTCTTTTCCTAAATAACGTCTACTTCAAAATATGTGTTTTGGAGAAGGACAGGTGAAGGGTTTAATTCAGGAAATTTTTAAAGTAAGCATTTTGGAATTTCCAAAATGAGAAGTTAATGTCTTTGTTTTAGAAATTAAATGCTTTCAGCATTTGCTTGTGTCTTCAAAAGATAATGATCAGCAGATTTAACTTCAAAATGTAAGTAGTTTCAGTAATGGCAAAATTCAGTTTTCTGGAAAGTTTATACTTCTTTTGAAATGGACACAATTACAACTACGGAACATGATTTTACTTAAGGGTGTTTTGTTTTTTTTTTTCATTACCTTTCATAACAACTTTTTTTTTTTTCCAAGAGATGCAGTGTAAAAATAATCTGATAATAAACTCCTGAAATGACCATCAAATAATTGTTAATCATGAAGACGGAATGACTATAAAGAGATTTTGGAAAAATGATTCTTAAGAGAATAAGTGGTATGAGAGAGGCTTTACAATGGTTATAGAGATTTTAGATGTTTTCATTTATAATTTCCCAGAACAGAAGACAAAAATTTTCAGACAATAAGCAACAACAACAACAAAAGTGATTTAAAATCAGGTAAAAATTAACATTTGGTGTTCTTTGGAAATGGTGGAATGCTTTGTACCAGGAAATCGTGGAGGTCAGAAGTTTAGCATGAATCTGAAGAGGATTTGAGATTTACAGAAATAAAATAATCTGTAATAATCTTTTGATATGATATTGCCCTCAAGGCAGTATTTAAGCTCCCAGGTCTTGTTTAGATTTTTGAGTGGTGTTTTTCCATAGATTTTAATGGGACTTGTGTTTGGTCCTACCTGTGCATTTATGGATTGCATATGGCTTTCCCTGTACGATGTGGTATCAGATCTATATTTGGGCAAATTATTTGATCTGGTGTGACAATTCAAAAATTTTAATATCTGCTTGAAAGCAAATATAAAGTTGCAAGAATATATTTCATCATCACATGTATTGGCACTTAGACCGTGTTTATGGGACTACATGACTTATTTTATCAGTACCCCTAAAGATAATTTTTTTTTAAAATCACAAAACAATTTAACAATACCTGTATTCCTTTTACTAGATGTTATGTACCTGTGGCTGAACAGATAAAAATTCTTCTGAGGTCAACGTTAGTATGCTACTGGCATTTAACAATAGGTTAAATGCTCTCTGTGCACATCACGTGTGCTACTTTCATTTCCCCCACCATGTTTTAGAAATCCAACATGAAAGCATACTTAAAGATGCAATGTTATTTATCATATACGAAAATACAGGTAATGAGATTTGACACATTTAGGAGGCTCAAGTGGAAGCTGTAGATAATTGCATTTAAGTATCCAAAATACCCTTGACAACATTATCACCCTGTATTATGGTGGTGTCATCCAGGTTATGGATTTTTATGTGTTTGAAGTGGCTGAAGTGAGTGTAAAACCCATATTCCCAAGTTTTCAAAACTTATCACTAACTTGAGAAGGCAACCTCAAGCAAGAGCTGCAGTTACACAGTAGCTAAACTTGGGGAAACAAACAACTTCAAGGCTGGAAGAAGAGATTTATGTCATTCCTGACTTTGTTCCTTCCTTCATATTTTGGCAACTGCTGTTAAGCAGATCATGGTGCACTGTGTTGCTACTACTGAAAATCACTAGGGGGCAAATTTGTTGACTCTTCCATAGGTAAGATTATAACCACAAGAGGTCTGGAGAACCCTTCCTCAACAGTAGAAGAATGACTAAAGTTACTCCCAGGGACTTTTAGGTGTATTTATTTGTATTTACACCTGAGATAAATGGAGGAAGGGGGATATCACAGTAAGAAATCCTCTCCTTTTTTTACTCCAGTAGTGTGCTCAAAAGCTTGCTATTCCTGGCACAGAGGGAGAGACGAGAGTCAGCTGAAGAAAGCAGTTGCTGGTCACAGCTGCAGACCATTTGCTGGTCAGCAGATCTAGACTTTTTTGTTTAAAATCTGTGTAATGAAGCAGCTTTCATAGAGACATTACTTCTGATAGCGATTCCTGATTAATAAATTGGGCAGCAGCTTAGATGTAGTTCCCATCTCTGTTGGGTTTGACTGGAAAGGACACAACTTTTGTCCTCTGTGATGCTGAAAGGACAGGATACTATACTCTGATGGATCCTTCGTGATGCATTCTTCATAATCGAATAATGAAATTACTATGCAAAATTCTTATTATAAATATTGGAAAACCTACATGATGTAACTCCATGCAGAAAATCCTTAACTCTTAACACTTTCTCTTTCCTTGAATAACTATGCTTGAAAGTTCCTGTTTAAAAAAAAAAAATAAAAAGGACAAACAAAAATCCCCAAACAAAACCATACGTACATTTTTCTGACTGTTACTGTAATTGTTTAACTGAATTTAAAATAAATGAAGTCAGAAGTGTCTCTTTGAGGCAAGTGCACTGAAAACAGCCTTGAAATTTACAGGACAGCTTTTGCACCTTTGGACAACACAGGGGACTAGAAATGGAAGGTGAGCTTTTTTCGGAAGTGCATGTAGAATTTCGGGAAGTTCAAGCTAAAACATCTTGGAGGTGCATAGGGTTATATAGAAAGAGCCTCACATGTTGATAATCAAGTTGTATTCAGGGAACTCTTGCTAGATTCTCAAGGAAAATAAGACGAATTTTCTTCTGAGTGGCAGCTGCCTTCTTAACAGGGCAGAAGAGCAGTTTCACAACATCCTGAAGTACTTCTAAAAGATTTGTTAGCCTCTACGTTGTTTGTTGAATGTTTAATATCGCAAAAAAAAAGGAGCTTATTCCTAAGACTCTTAAGAATTCCTAAGCAGCTTAGTAAAATGCATAGAAGTTAGGTGTTATCTAACAGTTTTTGATATCACTGAGATTCATAAGATAGGGTTTTATTAAGCAGGAATGTTTATTAAGTACCAGAGCCAACTTTATCTCTTTGGCAAATTGGGGTTTCCTAGCATTCTTCTTGATGGGGGCATTCTTTTGAGGAAGGGAAGTCTTCTGATCTGTTTTTATTAAGCTTTTCTCTTTTTGATACACTACAAATTAAATAGATATTTTAAATGTACTATGTGCCTAAACTTTGTATTTTACCATTTACATGGCAAATGCACATTTATAGTGTACAAGCTGAGCAGTCTATCAAAACCCTGCTTTTTTAAAATTTTCATATCCTTCTGCAGAAAATGTTTTTAGGCAACTTCTAACCTTTGCAATCCCATTCTGGTAGTAACTGTGATGTGATAAAGATAGTCCAGTAAGAGAATTTATCATCAACCACAGCCAATCTTGTGAAGATAATAGCAAAATGCCATTCACAGGGGATTTTGCCTTTTTTATTATTTTGTGAACCTCATTAACATTGCTATTATCAGTGATGTATCTGTCAAAATAAAACATAAAAATAATTATGTAGAGAGTGTGTCTCCATATTAGGGATATTTGCAACCCCAGTATTAAAGAGTGCCAAAGGAGGAAGCAGCATTGCAACAGTTACTTTGGAAGATGTGGAAATAAAATACTGATACTGAAGTACCAGCAGCCCTTCTCGTAAAGGGCAGAAATATTAAAAGCAAAAAGGAAAATGACTAGAAAGGAGAGTATTTTCATCAAATTTGCTATAAAGTATGGTGGTATGGGACATTAGGAGACTCTGACTGGCTTTTGAACAACATCCATACAAAGGAGTTGTCAAGCTTAAGTATGTATAATAGTTAATTGCATGGTCTGCTTGATATTTAGAAGGGTTTTTTTTTTGTGTTCTGTAGCACAGCTGTTCTTGAAGAGCACAAATGGACTAAAATTAGCTTATGCTTAGCTTTACTGCTGTAACTAGATTGCCATCAGTGTGTGAGCTGGCTAAATGAAAGCTAGTGTATAAAACTATAAACACTTTTGTAGTTACCTTTTCTGTCAAATAGTGTGAAGAAGTAAGGTCTGTATTAAATATGTACTGAGAAAAGCTGACACTTAACAAATCGGTAAAACAAAGGAGAACAGAGTCCTCATAGGCTTTGAATTTCTGCTGGCATGATGTATCAGCAGATATTGTACAACTGTTCCACTTTTTTTTTTTTTAAGTGTACATGGGCCATTCTTGTTTTCTTCACCTTTCCATATTTGTGTCCAAGCCTTATTCAGTGCCTCTGTGCCATAAAGCCTTCCTCAACGGAGGAGGGCTAAACACAGCTTGGAAGAGAAAGTGTCAAAATGCTTTTATGTGTCATGTCAAGATCAATGTAAAATAACAAATAATGTGACTAGTGGTTTGTTTGCCTTTTTGGTGCTATTTTGCAGTCTTTGCCATTGTAGTTTGCTGAATAGAATTGACTTTAAGTTCATACTTAGAGCAAAGTCTCACTTGTAGTGGGGTACATAGAAGAAGAAATAGATAAGCCAGGTGTTGTCTTGTTCATAAGTTACCCCACTCAGGCCTGAAGTGTTTGGCAGTCTTCCTTATGAAGGAATTTATCTCCCATGAATTTCCATTGTCCTTCTGCACAGAGAGATCCTCTATGACACCAACTCCTCATCTTATGTGAATTAAGTGTCAGTCATCTCAGCTGTTGGATTACAAAGTTGTAGGACCAAAGAACTGCTCGCCAAAGAGGGGAAAGTAAAGTATTTCTTTATAGCTAGAACTTGGACTCTTTTGATAGTTATGATACTCAGCTTGATAAATGAAGATATAATTCAAATAGCTTTACCTGAAAAGCAGAATAAATTTACATCAATATAATGGCTGAGATAGCTGTTGTTACACTGTATATCAGTATAATTAGTTTAATGATAACTAAGCTATAGTTACATTATTTATATTTTAACCTTGATTTTTTTATAATGTTAATTGAGCATTAGTATGCACTGAATTGAATGTGCAGTTAAGAGTACAATGGAATGTCTAACTACTTTTGCAGTTTGTAAATTTATGTTTCATTTTGACTAATTAATGGAATTTATCTCTCTACAGAAGCCATTGTAAGTACCATATATATCACTGCCTTTATTTTAACTGCATTCAAAAACTGCAGAAAAAGCATACAATAAGTAAAGCAAAGTGCACAGCAGAGTCAATAGTGAAACAATTTTTCCAAAAAAAGCCACAAGGCTGATATTGAGGGTACTCAGTTGTCTCCAGAAACTTGAAACGTGTACCTTTGAATGTCAGCCCACAGCTACCTATAAGCTGTATTGCTGGTAACCACTGTAACAAATAAGAACCAAATCTAGTCTGTGCAATAACCAGCCTAGCCTTCTGGAAACTACAGGTCCAATTCAGGTGGGAGAAGGCAACAGGTTTTGTCCAAGATCATTGTCGCTCATTCCAGTGTTTTGTTTTGTTTTCAGTGCCAGCAAAGGCTTTTTGACTGGAGTGCCCCATGCCAACCCAATGTAGCCCTTCAGGGCTGGAATTGGACTTCAGGGCTTTCTTTCAATGCACAAAATAAATGGATTGATGTAAAAGGCCTTCAAATGATCAGTGGAGGAATAACTTTGAATCAAAAATTTTATTCGCTCAGAAGTTAGTTTATTATCCCCAGTATCTTGCAAGTCTGGCAGATTTCTTTCATCGATAGTACAAAACTCTTAATACGAGCACTCCAAACTTATGGAAGCATCCCTGAGTCCTGGATTTTTTTCAGGATGATTTGCACCAGTGTATCATAATTCTTTCTGTATAAATGGAGATCAGAGCACTTAGAAGGGTATGGAATACAGTATCTTCCATGCTTCAAGTGCTAGACTGTGCTGTTTTTCTTGAGGATGCCATACATTCTGTTCACCTTTTCTGAAAGAAATGTAATTTTGCAACTTTAAGATTTTGTTTAACATACAAAGTTTTCTGGACATGTTCTGTTAGTTTTGTCTGCTGCAGCTGTTCCACTTTAAAGGAAAAATTAAATAGTAAGTGGAAGTATTGACTGAGCATAACATAGTCTAAAAATGAAGTCTTCAGTAGGAAGGAGAAAACTCATGTCTGTTTTAGTTCTGTGTCTTAACTTGATCAGGATATATAACCAAAGTTACTGACAGAATTTAAAGATAACAGTTACTCAAGTGTTTTATAATGATACAGAAAGTCCTATATTAGTGTAAAAGCCTGGTTTCCTGGCTATAGTTTTTAAATATTACACTGGAATTCATTGTGTTTATTGTACTATGGACAAAAAGGCTGAGAGGGGTTGGAATCTGTACTTCCTCTCTTTTTTTTTAATAAAACGAGCTGGTTTTTTCTTCCCGTATGTCCTGTTGTTTACATGAGTGGCCTAATGAGAAATGCTAGCATGCTGATAATAAAAGGGCAGAAAACAAACATCTGTTTTTTATCTGGCTTGAGAAAAAAAATCAGCATTTTGCTGCATGCTAATCTATGTTTCAGAAAATATTAAAAAAAACACACTTCCAATTTGATTCTGATAACATCATATATGAAGATGTCTGTTAAGGAAGAAGATGATTATAATTAGTTTAATGAATGGCATCAGAATTTAAAATAAAAAGGGAAAAGCATTTACAGTGTATCATTTAGTAAAAAAGTTTTCTGGTATCATGCCATCACTACTTGAAATGTTAATTTCATTTAGACCCATGAAAATGAAATCTGAGAGATTAACTGAATTTCAAGGAAAATCAATTTCCAGAGATGACAGCAGTTTCCTGTTGTAAGATATGTACTATAATTAAACATTATGCTGTGTTTTTCTGTTATCTATTATTTCAGTGTTCAGAAAAAGCTTAGGACCTGGCTAAACAAAACTGAGGGATGATCTCCAGCTTTTTGATTTGGTAATCTACTCAGTGATATGGCTGAGGGAAAAATAGGCATTATACTATATATACACCAAAAAAGTCTCAATAAAAGACTAAAATCCTCATACTTTTTTTTTTTTTTTTTTTAATTCTGGTCAGATTGTTTTATGCTTTGACAGGTACAGAGATGAAAAAAAAAAATTATGTCCATGAGTTCTGTAGTGAATACATTAGAATCTTTTTATTAATGGCAACTCTTTTAAGTTTTCAAGGTCAGTGCTAATGGATGAAGTTCCAAGAGAAGGACCAAACTGAGTAAGTATGTTAAATGATCTATTCTCACTGTACTCTTCCTTTATGAAAGCTAAAGGTCAGGGGGTGGGATATTGTTTATCTAAGGCTGTGTGCTTTACAGGACGCACAACATTAAAATCATGTTTGTACAATTAGCACTGGGGACACTGATGTGTTTTTATTTCCTGTTGCAAACTGAGTAACTATTGTCTAATACAGTTCTAGCTGAAAAACATTAGATGTCTGTTATTTTTTGCAGCTGTGCATACTTATTTTTTGTTCTTCATGGTATGGATCCATTCCAGACTAGATGTTTCTATCCAGCTACAGGGTTCATGCTGAGTAAATGTCCCTGAAATTACCCCTAAGTGTGATTTGTTCTCTTGTGACTGAACTTGGCATATTACCAAAAGCCCAGTCTCTTGTTTCTCCAAAGACAGCAGCTGCACTAAAAGGAAACGTTGTTAGTGTGCCTGAATCTTCCTAGTAAAACAAACCTCAGACACATTGCTTTGTGTTCAGCAGCATCTAGACAGCATTTCACTGTGGAGAGTGTTTCACTATGTTAGGGTTCATTAAATAAGGAATCCACTGCTTCTGACAGGTTATGCAGGTCAACATTAATCAATCCATATCTTATGGTAAAGATGACCTTAAAAAATAATTTAATTTGATTTAGATATGGCTGGAAACCAAGCTGGTAAAAATTCTGTATATACTTCATTTGAAATAACCTATAAGTGGATATAAATTAATGAGGAAGTATACTTCTGGTATCCTCTTCCCCTATCATGCTTTTTTTTTTTCGCTAAGTCTTTGTCTGGAAAGATGTCTACAGGCAGTTAACTTCCTTGGCACCATCCAAACCTACAAAGATACTAAAATTTTATATCTTGGCCATTAAGAGCAAAGGACCATTCTAATTAGTCCCCAGCAAGGTTTGTCATAATCATGATAATTTATCTTTTGATAGCATTGAAGTACATTTTTGTTGCTGCGGTACGTTATGTAAAATGCAGAATTTGTGTTTTCTTTTTCTCCCCAGACTCCTGAATCTTGTTAACAGGAGATACATATTTATATTTTCAGTAGTGCTGGTATTTGTAGATCCTACATTTAATACATTTACTTTTTGTCTAGATGATTAATCATATTTTTAGTTCTCTTAACCAGAAATGTAGAAAACTACTAAGGGGAAAACCATTCTGTTACTCAGAACCGTCTAAAAACTTCTTTCAAAGCTCAGATTTTTTAAATTTTCTTAATTTTGACAGGCCTTTTCTGTACATGTAAATCATTGAATGTTGAATTAGATGTTGGAATAAATAGGATAGATTTAGTATCATTATGGGTAATGAGACACCCTTGCAATCAAGCTTGCTTCTTAGCAATGAATGTAATTTCAAGTAATGCTGTACAGCTACAAAGTGACGGCCAAAGTCTCTTAAATCAGGATCATTTTATATTTTTTTCTGTATTGTCTTTTAACGCATATTCTGCATTTGTTTTACTCTTGTTTTATAGAGAATGCATGCATGCGTGTGTGCACAGACACACAAAGAACACAGCAACACTTCTCTCTCTCCCTCTCCCCCTACCCCCCTGCCCTCTCCCCTACTGCCCCTTTAATATTGAAGGTATTGCACACAGTATGGTTGTGAAATACATCTCCTTACAGCAGGGTCTCCCAAAGAGGTAAGGGAGGTAAACCTGGTAAGAATTAATTCTCGTAGATCTATCATCCTCCTGTGTTCGTCTGTTCACCTTGATGCACAGACCGTTAGAATAGTGATGCATGGGTGGCAGTGCTAATCTGGAAGGGACAAAAAGCATACATTGCATGTGGGTGGTACTATTGTCCCACAGACCGGGTTCATTTACCCGGTGTGCAAGCCACTAACAGAGTAGAGGTATTTTCAAATTGATGTCATTGATGTGCATGAATGGGTGCCTGTCTCAAGACAGCACACCCTTGTCTCAAAAATCCTCACATTTATACACTTAACTAATAACATAATAATTGTTGGTTTTTTCCTTAATGATTAGTTCTTTCTTCTTTGCCCTTAATGTAAATTAGTGCGCAGACTCTGTCTTCTTCCTCCATTATCTTTTTTTGAGCAGGTGGTATCATTTGAATAGGGGGTCAATGAGTAGGTGGTCACGATCTCCGCCTGTAGGAATTACCTTTTACATACTTCTTCCCTAATCTTGGCAGTTCCAAGCCGTTTTTCCAGGTTTATTGACCAGACCACAATCCATTACCTTTTCTGACATAAACATAAAGCCCCGTTGTCTACTAGTTAGTTCCTAAACCCTAAATCATATTGAGTTATTGTTTCCCTGTTTTAAATATTAACTGATGGGGGCTGTACACAGGACTTTAGCACCTCCATGGTTATTTCATTCATATTATACATATTAATTGCTAACACTATGGTAAATGATCATAGCGAAGAGATTGAAATTCATTTACCTATGGAGTTGAGGGTAAGTGTGTTTGTCTTGAAGACTCTGTATCCCAAGGGTGAAACCTAAGGCTGTGGTTCTTTTAAACAACATTCAAGTCTTTTGCTTTTTCTTTAAATAGGTCTGAAATGGATATACTGTCTGCTAGCTCTGAAGGCATTCTCATCAGCTGTTGTCCACAGCAAGATGTCTTGGATGAACTTTTAACGGGTTGGGAGCATCTTTATTATTACTGCACACTGTGTGGAATTCCAAAACAGGATATCCATAAGGTAACTAACCAGAACAGATTTGCAGGGGAGCTGAAGCCAGGTTGGGCTGTGGAGTTTATAAAACAACTGTACTTTTTTTACATGAGAGAATATCTAATATTTCATCTTAACAGCTTAAGTAATAAGATTTTTCATTACTACTACTTTATGTAAACAATGTGGATTTTTTTTCATCTGTTATGCCAGTTAAAACACAATAACATCACTGAGTATAGTAAAATAACACTAATACAAATGAAATCTCAGGCACAAAAACTCTAAACAAAATGAAATTTATGAATAGTTCAACAGCTTCATTATCACACTTAAGAGAACTGGGAGGGAACACCACATGTTCTGAGTCATGTAGCTCAGAAAAACGGTTTTGTTCAGAGTTGGGATTAAACTCTGAAGGAATTAAAAATTGTTGAATGATTATATGAATAAAGCAAGCATCTGGGTTCTGAGATGGCAGCTGTCAGCACTCTGCTGTTAAATGTTATAAATGTCACGAGATGGTGGCTGCATTCTAACTGCCTGCTGGGGGCAGTCCCTAAAATATTCCAACTGCCTGGGGTTGTCCAAGAAGAACAGGCCAAACCCATGTCAGAAAATGCTTTTAAGAGCTTACTAGCATAGATCACGGTAATATCTGGGAACGTCACTGAGAGGTTTTGAATTTAGAGATACAGATGACCAGCAAACAGTGCTCTTTTTCTGTAATGAGGCAGTCAGCCAATATCAGATAAGTACCAAGTGGAGTGTAAAATGTGGGGGGTTTCTTTTGTCTCTGCAGATGGAAGTTTCTGATCTGACCTCAACTTGAGCAGCTCAGTCTCTTGTGCTTAATTGAATCTCTATTAACATGAGAAATCTGGAGCATGATATTAAATTGGTGTCTGTCATTCCTGCTGTGTAGATTGGTCCCATGTAGTTGCTATGGCTCTAGGATTGTCCTCATAACCTCCAGAATGTTGCCTATTGTCTTCCTTTTTCCTTTTTCCAGAAGCAAAACTGCGTATAACTGAAATATCTTTTTTCCTATCTACCCAGCATTTTCCTGGCTACTGTCTCAGGGCCTGCTAAGTGTTCCTTGTCTGTATGAGAGAGGGCCGCCTGCTGGTTCTTTGCAGCTTTTGTTCCCCAGCAGCTAGGTACTGTTCCAGAAAAAGGTATGATTCCTGCAATGTGACATTGAGTATTCAGAAATAACTGCCATCGCGCCCCAATAATACCATCAGGACAGGCAATATTTTTAATTTTTCCTGTCTTAAGCTAATCATTTGGGTGTTTCTAGATGAGAGACTGGGAGAAATAAAAGATTCTTACAAGTCTTTGCCCCTTCTCTTGGGCAGTATTGTGCCTGGCTGGACTTTTAACTGACTGTTTTAACAGTACATTTTTTCCAGGCTGCTTAGAAATCACCACACAATCTTTTATTTAGTTGTTTGCTCTTCATAACTCATCGGTGGTAGTTTTTGCTTCTGAGTACTAGCAGAGTGCTGAAAACTTGAATATGTTTCCCTCGATCTAAAGGAAATACATTAAGGGATAATTGTTATTGCACTAAACCCCTCAACTATAATTACCTGTTTTCTCCATGAACTGACAGTGCCTCTCTAACAGTTGGGCTAAAAGCCTATCATAACTAGCATCTATTATTGTGGCACTTTAATAGACACAAAGTTGGCAACAGATTCTGGCATCTGCTCTAGAGCTTTGTAGTCATTCAAAAGGATGCTGTTAAATATCCATACATCTTACATATGTTATTGAATGCTTTTGATCCTAAGTGTAATTTAAAACAGGAATCAAAGTTTGATTGTTTCGTTATGCAGCAGTGCTCTTAAAATGCCCTAAACGTGGCTTTTAAGCTTTTCTGTCTTATCATTTTCATAAGAAAAGACAATATATTCTTACAATATATTCCAAATGTTATGCCATGTACTATAAATGAAGCAGTTTTTAAGACACCCTAAGAAGAATGGAAATTTCAGAAGCACCTGAATGATAGAGGTACATAGTTTTAATTACATTTCATGGGATTCACTTAACTCTCATACTTTGGGTCATACGCATAGTGTTACTCTCACTTCGGAGTATAGAGTAATCATACTCCCCATCTGTAAATAGGCTGAAGAACATAAACTCAGGTTGATGGTGATCCTCTGAGAGAGAAATGGTGTAGGAATGAGCCTATGATGTAGGCTAAGAAGGACTTCCTCACAGTTAAAATAATTGCCTCAGCCTTACTGGAAGAGTTACTTTTATAACTGACTTGAATTTGACAAGAGGGGTGTCTTTGAGTGAGAGCTGATAGGGCTTTTAGTGCTGTGCTACCTTTCTAACTCCTGGAGTCTCAGACCTTTAGCTATTGTTTTAGTACTCACAGGTGTGAGGAAAAGCTTTTCAGGTGGCACTGGCAGACACTTTCTTATTGGTTAATACCTCATGTGCAGACAACTGGAGACAGTAGCTTTGAGAAGTGTGAACTGATCCATGGATTACAATAGGCTTGTTAATGCTTTAATCTTACACTCTTCACAAGCCCTGTCAACACCAGGTAGTAGAGGAGAGTGTGTCTGTGTGTGTGCAGATGAATCCTGCTGTCACTGCTTGATTTGTGACTCCTTCAGGTCATTCGGCCTCCTACCAACAACTGTTCTGGAGGATGAGGAGCAGGATCTGGAGCTGTGTGGAAGCTTGAAGATGGAGAGGGATCTGTGGTGTGCTTACGGACCTGGATTTCATAAGTAAACTGTCCCGTGCGGCACTGAGCTTTTCTCAGGTGCCTGGGAAGTTTTCCAGATTGTGATGAGTGGGATGACGCCAACAGATTTCTATGCTGTGCCTGCAGGGTGTCTTTCTGCACGTGCATATGTAAATGAACACTACTGCACATGCTGTCTCCTGTCTGTATTTGGCGAGGAGCCACAAGGGTAACCTGGCTTTATATACTTTCTCTGTAGATAATGTGAGAATAGTGCTCTCTGAAATATCTGGTATTCATAAAACCCATTTCAAATGCAGAAGTATTTATGAATAATTGGTGTACCTAAGAGCTTCCACTTTATGTTCAGATCCAGCTGTTCTCTGGGCAGTTAGTACGCAGCTACTGCAATGGCAGTTCTCAAAACCTTTTGGGGAACAGTTCTTCAAATGGTGTGGTAATTCATATACATGTCCTGCTTCAAGTGGATCAAAATCAATTCTGTGTTATTTAGAGATGATTTATGTTACTGTGGTGCAGTGGGAGAAGACAAATGTTAATCTGATTATCCTGGACCTTAGATGATCTACATGTAGGCTTAAGGCTATTCTTTATAGGCAGCTTTCTGTGCCTTAGTTTCACATTTGTCATATAGAGACCGTTCTTCCTTTCAGCTGCCTTAATTTTTTGTCTGCATAGATTGTAGAGCAGACTTTGTTGCTATATGCTTGTGATCAAGGGATCAGAGGGCTCCTGCAAATAATATTTAGCTACTCTGGTTTATCACTGAAATGCAGCTATCTCGGAGGAAAGGAAATGTTTGTCAGCGGGCCCTTCCAACTGTGTGGCACTGCTGTCAATTGTTGAACAGCTGCTGTGTTTCAACTCAGAAATGGCTAGTGGCTGGAGAAAGTGTGCATTTTAGTTGCCTATAAAGAAAATAAGGCCTGGGAATGCTTTGGAACCGCAGCTGTATGGAAATGTAACCTGTTACTTTCTCATTCCCTCCTGCCTATGATACAGCACTCCAAGCCTGCCTCTGAATGTTTACCAGTGAGTGTCTATGCTAACATGCACACACATATATTCTAGAGAGTACATGGTTTTGATGTGGAAAGAAAGATACATTCACTTTGTTTTTAATAAATTGGCAAGCAGGTGGGTGACTTACAGGATGTGTTGCTGCTAAAGTTATCTATTGAAGCACTAACTTCAAGGATCAAATCCTTTGCTAGACAGATTTATCAGCAGCAGGAGTTAAGTGCCTGACATAAAGTTGAGTGCACTTAATGTTCCAAAACAGTAATTAACTGCATGGGAAAGGAGGAGAAAAATGGGTCATTTGCTGTTAATGTTAAACTTCATGTAATGTGAAGTTTTACTTTACTTCCTAAATCTGCTCTGAAGGTTTCTTTTTGCTGCAAAACTGGAAAAGTTAGAGTAGAGTTTTTGGGCTATTGTGGTTTAAGCCCAGCTGGTAAAAAAGCACCATGCAGTCGCTCACTCTCTCTTTCCCCCCGGCCCCGATGGGATGAGGAGAAAATACAAAGAAACGCTTATGGGTCGAGACAAGGACTGGGTAAATAGTTTTAAGACATATTTGAAATAGGGATATTGTTAGCTGATGGATGAAAGTCTGTTATAATCTGGATTTGGGGGGTGAGTGGGTAAGGAAGGAAAGAATTTAAATACATTACTACAGCCATGACTAGATGTAAAACATTTTTATGGTTGAAGTACACTCAAAATGTATATATTTGCATATAACTCTGTGTCTTTTAATTTGGCCTCAAAGTTACCAACTTGCTAAATAAATGGATGTATCTCCTCACTCTTCACTGCTGAAAGTAATTGAAACCAGAAATAGAACATCATGATGAATATGACAAGGAGAGAAAAGGTGCTTGTGTATATATCTCACGTTCACTAGAAGAAGGAAACCATTAGAATTGTAAATCTCTTACATAATTGTGTGCATCTGTTTGAAGATTTGTCACATGTTCAACTCTGAATTTCATTTAAAGTATTTTAAGAGGGATTTTCATTTTCACTTGATAGTATGCTATGATACAAACCACAAGATGCCACTGGTTATACAGATAAATGAAGTTATAGTGGAGATGTGCAGGCCCTTCCACAATATGCCTAATACATAATATTTCTAATTTAATTCAAATGACTGTTTTGTTGTTGTTTAGGTCATACTGATGAAGCTGAGACTGTTATTACTGGAAATCTTATGATTTACATTAAAGAGAAAAAGGGTTGGGGTCATCTCTTGTAAGAAGAATGAACTCTGTATTCTTACATTTGCTGAGGCATGCTCTGCAGTGCTTCTTTGAAATGTAAGGGTTGAGGACAGCAGGAGAAGGAGATTTTTAGGTGCAGCTGGGAAATCATTAGGAGTAAGAAAGCTGGCTAATCCTTCTGCTTTTATGTTGATGTGATTGAGCTCCAAATCTGTTCTAATTTGATACATTTTGCACCAAAGAATCATATCGAGATATCAAGCCAGATTGTGGTGCACACTGCAATGATCTGCAAGGCTTATCTTGGAATCTCTATGCATTCAAAGCAGTAGAAGAGTACTATGACATGATTCCCACCCCTCTCTTTTTATCTTAAGTAAACCTCGTCTTGCAAAATCCCCATAGCAGAGGAGTTGCCAGGCTTTCCCTCCTTGTACAAAACAGGAGATGGCGTAGTCATGGGTATCTGTGAACTGAATGCTTGAGTACATATTGGATTGCTGGGAGGATTCTATGTGTAGAATTCTAAGTCTTGCAAAGTCGATTCTTCTTGATGTTGCTCCCTACAAAGAGCATTGTGTTCATACCTGATACATGATTGAGTTTTCTTGGGGGCTACAGAGTACAACAAGACTTAGCTTACTTGAATGTTCTTTTCTTCTCTCTGGCACTGTTCCTTTGCTTTCTAAATTCTTTTCTGTGCAGTGTTCATTGTCTTTTTCAAAGAATGACATTTTGCTAACTTAGACTAGGAGTTTTGGTAACACTTCAAATCAGTCTTAGAAATAGTGGTTTCATGGCTTAAGCCCAGCCAGCAACAAAGGCTGCTTGCTTGCTCCTCCCCTCCCCAACCCCCAGTGGGATGGGGAGGAGAAAATAAAAAAAAAAGCTTGTGGGTCAACACAAGCACAAGGAGGGATCACTCACCAATTATGGTCACAGGCAAAAGCCAGACTTGGCTTGGGAAAAAAACAAAATCGATTTAATTTGTTACCAATCAAGTCAAAACAGGATAATGGGAAGTAAAACCAAACCTGAGAACACCTTTTCCCCAGCCCTCCCTCCTTCCCGCCTCAGCTCCGCTCCTGGTTCTCTCCACCTCCTCCCCCCAGCAGCACAGGGGGACAGGGAATTGGGGTTGGGGTCAGCTCGTCACACCTTGTCTCTGCTGCTCCTTCCTCCTCAGGAGGAGGACTCCTCACATGCTTCCCCTGCTCAACCATGGGGTCCCTCCCATGGCAGACAGTTCTCCACAAACTTCTCCAGCATGGGTCCTTCCCACAGGCTGCAGTCCTTCAGGCACAGACTGCTGCAGCACAGGCTTTCCCATGGAGTCACGGCCATCTTGGGGGGCATCCCCCTGCTCTGGCGTGGGCTCCTCCCCAGGCTGCAGGTGGGCATCTGCTCCCCTGCTCCCCTCCATGGGTTGGGGGGGGATGGTCTGCCTACCACAGGCTCCAGGGGCATCCCTTCATTCCCTGCTCCTCCTCCCCCTCCTTCCTCACTGACCTTGGTATCCGCAGGGGGATTCCTCTCACATTCCAATCCCCCTACTCACTGCAGGTTCCCCTCCTTAAATCTGTTCTCCCAGAGGCGCTACTGCCATTGCTGATGGGCTTGGCCTGGGCCAGAGGCAGGTCTGGCTTGGAGCCAGGAAAGCTTCGAGCAGCTTCTCACAGGAGCCACCCCTGCGGCCCCTCCCCTGCTACCAAAACCCCGCCACACAAACCCAATACAAGTGGTTCTAGTCATAGCTAAAGGTTAGTTATTACTACATTTCAGCTGCGATATGTAGTCCTCTTTTCCTTATTGTTTAACAACTCTTGAAGCCTGTTGTAGTTTGCAATATATGTTAATTTTGGTGTAAACAAGAGATCACGCATTTTTTTCACTGTCCGGTCTTAATTTTTTTATGAGCTTTTCTGTGCAATTCTCTGTATATTGTTGGTGGATTTGTGGGAGTTGTCACTAACATGCATGCATTCCCAGTGGTAGTAAAGTCAAGTCAGTTTAGTAGAGTGGATAATCTGTCTACCATATGCTTTAGGGGTGTTCACTTTACAGGCTGTTTCGGTGTATAACAACACCTATGTTTGGAAGTAAAAAAAAAAAATCAAAACAAAAATCAAAACCCAACAACAAAACAAAACCAAGAAGCTCAGCTATTAGAATATAGTTTAGATGCTTGGCCATTTCTAAAGCCACAGAATGTTTGAATTTGCAGCGCTTTTACTAATAAACAGCAGTAGCATCTAAATGAAAGTAAACCACTGTGAATTAACTCTGAAATAGCAGAAGACTTGAACTTTTCAGTGTAACACTACCTGTTGGTGGTTTAATGGTTGTTAAAAGTGTTTTTTAAAAAAAACCTCTCTGCATTTAATGTAGTCAGAACAACATTTATGAAATGCAGCTTTTGACTGAGAACTTGCATTGCTGTCAGATTATACATTAAGGTACACCAAACACAAGCAACTATTAACACCAGCGCCAGGATCCACACTAGAGTACTGCAGATTCTCACCACTGGAGCGTTGTTCCTGCTTACAGAGAACTTGCTGTCAGAGGTGTCTCTTATTTTTATACATAGCACTGAAAAATCTTGCTAATCATAAATATCATAATCATTTCCTAAAGAGTTTGCATAAAACTGTCTTATAAAAAATATTATTATGATTACAGCAGTTTATTTGAAATTGATAGTGAATATTAATTCACAATATTGTTTATTGATACGTTTTTCTATTGGATTTTCTGAATTAATTGGAGGCTGTCCATCTGATGTGACTAATCCTTCCAGTCCTCCTTTACTTTTTGCTGAATTGCTGAAGGTAGTGCAGAGGGAGCAAAAAGAATGCACTATATGGCCGGGGATGCTCTGGCAGTTGATCTCATGCAATAGAGCACTATGCAGCTACTTGTTTTACAAGAATCTCCCAGCTGTGGTACATCCAGATTGAAGACATACAGGATCTACTACAAAGCTGATAGACCCTTGATGATACAGCCACCCAGCAGCATGCCACTAAACACCTGCTGCTTTGCAGGGTGCATCTGTGGCAGTGTTGAGTAGAAAAGTCACTGCTATGTCCCTCGTGTTTTAGCATGAGGTCTCCCTGGCTGGTCCGGCAGTGATAGTTGATATAGGTGGGGCAAGGCTCTTGCTACATTTCAAATTCTTTGAGGGAGCCTTGTACAGTAGGGCTGTCTCTGACAGGTAAAGAAGAAAAGTCATAGAGGACAGCATGAACATTGTCTCCAGCTGTGCTCATGTGCCTGCCCGGCTTACTCAGATCACACATATTTCAGCAATTACAACCAAACCAACTAAGGTCAACTTAGCCCTCTCAGTTATTAGAAAGGTATATTTATTTCACCCTAAGTTACATTTTGTCTTTAAGTAACTCTAAATTCTTGACCTGTGATTTGTTTTTCTGCCATTTCCATCTTTTTGTGGCTGATACAGAATTTTGTCTCCTGAGTTTTCAGTCACTGAGACATTTGATGAAATAAATACTAGAGAACGAGGTGAAATGAGGAGTATTTAAGATGATAGACCCATTGCCACAAAATGAATGCAAATGACTGTTACAATCAATGACAAAGGCAAATTCTCTATATAGAAAATCCTTATCCTTTGTGGAGAAATAAAGGGTCCCAAAGCAGCTTTTTGTATGTGTCTAGAACTGAAAAAAGTAATAATATGCAGCAAATGGGGGTACATAAAGAAACAACTTGTACATTTGCTTAATATGCATTAACGGAGTGTTCTTTCAATCTAAGCACAAACACTGCCTAATTTGGCTCATCTTTGCTGGCCTTCAAATTTCCAAACCACAGGTCGCAGAGGACATTGTTAACAGGTTACACCTCAATGCCCATGCTGACAAACCAGTGAGAACATACATTGTTGGTGCAAAGAGGAAGCTCTTTACTGCTGTGGCTTTAGTTGGTAAACCCCAAATACTTTTTCTCTACATTGAATTTTGTTGTCTTGTATGTTGCTCTAAAGAAAATCAGTTAGTTTCATGGTCAGTCAGGGAGTAACTAATACACAGATATACAACTGTCCTTTTTGTTGGGCTGTATGAACACTTATTTTATTCTCCAGTGCTCACAAAAATAGAAAATGAAGTTGGTTTTCCTTTCCTTTTTCTTTTTCTTTTTCTTTTTCTTTTTCTTTTTTTCCTTGGAGTATTTGGTTGAGCAGGGGAAAAAAAGGGGGGGGGGGAGGCTCTAAACACACGTAGATGCAATTGTAGCATCCCATGGCCTAAATGGATATGTAATTTTTTTTTTAACATTCCTTATGTAGAAGAAGAAAAATATAATTTAATGTAAAATATATTAATGCTTTATGTATTCTCTACTTTGTATATAACATGACAAATATATATATGAACAATTCTACTGGCTTCCTTAAGAAGGAAGATTCTTACTTTAACTAGTAATTTGGAGCTGGTGTTATTAATTATTGACCCATCTTTTTCAGGATATTCTTTTTCCTTGCTATGTCATGCTTAATAAATCTGGCTAGTTCTTGTATTTTTGTTGGATTCACAAATCACACAATCAAACTAATACTCCGGAATTATATTAATTTTAATTACTTATCACATGTTTTGGCGCTTGCCTCCTACTGCTCATTTAGGCCTGAAACTAGGCGTTCCAGTTTAAACAATGCCTTTTGTAGTGAAGATCAGGGAATTACAAAGCTTTGGGAACCGCATCATTATGGCACCACATTCTCTTTCTTATCACTGCCTATTGTTTCACTAGAGAAGATTGAACATCCTTTTCTAAAGGATTGGCTGGGAAGAGCTAATCCAGTTCAATAGTGGAATAAACCTTTCAGAACTGTCAGAGGGAGGGAATCTGCTTCCCAGCATTGGGAGGCAAACCAGTGCTTCCAGTAATAGATCACACGCTAAGTAGAACCAGATAAAACTGGTGTTGTCATGGGGTTCATGGTTCAGAAGATCAGACAGATTTTGCTGCTTCTAACTTCCTATCATTGCCTCACTTCTGAGCTGAATTATTTTATTTACATTTTATGCTTAAACTGACCCTGGTTCATTTAGTAAAAGGGGGAGATAAGCTTAAATCAGTGCTTTTTCTTGATCTTAGAAAATCCTCCAACTGTTTTTTAATGTCTTTATGACAGCATGCTGCTGCAAGTATCCATTTCAACCCACTTCTTGCTGCAAGGTACAGACTATTGCATATGTAATGACAAGAGAAAAGAAAAGTATCTAAACATGTCAAATGCTTTAAAACATTTGGCTGGCTTTAGAAAGCTATCAGATTTTGAAGGAGTTATTTAGTATTTTAAAAGGCTTTTTTTTTTGGTCTGAAAGCAAAAACGTCAATGTAAACCACTGAACCTGCTTCGAGATTGCATCCAGGATTATAGCTATTAATTTAAGTAATAGTGTGTGTTGCTTTATTTTTATTGCCTTTTACATTTTCTTTGTTAGCTAATAGGAGACTGAACTGAATTCTTTGCCACCTCTGCTATTGGTAGCTAAGCACCAAAATCAGCATTAAACTGCATGTTTTGTTTTCTTTGTTTCTTGAGAACTTTGCTTCCAGGTTTCAGCTGGGATTCATTGCTGCAAATATATTGGTCAAGGCCATACCACCCTAATAGGTGCTGACACCCATCATGAAATTCCATAGTATAAAAAGGAACTGGAAGAGTTTGCTTCTCCCTAGTTTTGTAGTGACAGAGACTGTCTTTTGACAATCAGATATCATTCCTTCTGCTGCCATGAGTAGATGAAGTCAGAATTTCATTTAGTGAGGACAGCAGGATTAGATGGGAAGGGGAAATGTAGTTTTTGTAGCTACACTTCTTCATGAAAGCCACCCGAGTGGGAAATAGGTTTGCCAGGTGGTTTGCATTAGGCAGTACTGACTGGGTTGTTACTTAATCCTGTGGATTCTTTCCACTGTGGGTGAGAGTTCCTCTCAAAGGGACTCTGGGAGTAACTGGTGGAAGGTGTTGAATCCAAACATACTATCCACATCTGGCTATGGGATGAGCAGTGCAGGCATCCAGGAGTTACAGGACTTCTCCACTTGTTTGTGCTCATGGCAGGTGTGCATGTAGGGGAGAAACAGGCACCAAACCCCCCAGAAAGTGAGGAAAAACACCTGCAAGTCTTTCCTATTAAAAAAGTATATGTGAATATATATTATGAAACATATATATGTATAATTATAAACAATATTGAAATCATTATATAAACATTTATCTATATATAAATTTCTTTAATAAAAAGTGCCTGCTGTAAATTTAGAAATGAAACTGCATGTGTTAAAGCAAAAAACTGATCAAGGTGTCTTTTAAGTGACCTCCTGAAAATGTGGCTTTGTAAGAGAAAAAAAGATATGATTTTCTTTTGAGTTTTTTTTTTAATTCTTTATGCTGGGCTGGAGGTGTGGTATGTTTTTCCTATGCTGCTGTATCGTCATTTTCATTTTTCCTGTAGGATGAGCCCAGCTCTGGGATGGATCCCTGCTCTAGAAGCTACCTTTGGAAAACCATCCTGAAGCAAGTTCAGGATGGCTGTGCAGCTGTGCGACATCCCACAGGTAAGACCCTTATTCCAGCAGCCAGCATATTCCTGGTCTCTGCCCTTACCTGCTGTCAGCTGAGAACAGAAGAGCATATTCTGAAGGTATGCTCACCCTGGTGTGAAACACGGAATGTGTCTTGGCATTTTATGGCAATTCTTTCCTGCTTGTGAAAATTGAACTTGCGTAAATCCTAAATATTTTCTATATTTAATTTTCAAGGAGTAGAATATGGCTCAAAGGGACTGGAGGCACAGAAAAAATGATGGAATGAATTCTTCCTTTTCTATGCTCTTTCTATTCAGTGTTGCAGTGACACTTCTTGCTTGGAACATCAGGTTATCCTTTTGCAGCTGCCCACTTTACAAAACCTTACAAAGGGAGGTGGGAGTGAAAAACCCTTTTCTGATTTTGTTAAGGTTTCTGTATTGCATCAGTGTACGAAAAGAGTATGCCATGGCAACCTAAAGACAGATGTCTCAACTATTCTCTTTATGTACTATTGGAAATAGTAGGAGTGACTCCGTCCTCTTAGAAGAGTCTATCTACATTAAATAACTTGTCAATTCTCTGATAGAGTTATTGGTATATCAGTTTAATGGAGGAAACATCAATACCGTTTTGTAATATCTACAGTAAAATGGTATAAATTAAATGTTCCCTTAGGGAATATAGTATAGTATGTATAATTATATGTAAAATGGCTTTAAATGAGGGAGAGGTCATGAAAACATGTCCAGAGAAGACAGAACTCATTAATCAAAACATCATTGTAGTATTTTGGCCAGATGAGATTTGAAACATAGATGAATCAATAAAAGAATGCAGCAAAACTTCTTCCCTCAATATTTTCTAGATATTAACAATAATTTTTTTCAGATGTTCTCAGAATGTATTTGTTGTCTCTGTACATGTGTGTGCTATAGTACTGATAGAAGAATGGTCTCAAAAGTTTCTAGTATTCTATTATGGAAGCTGAATCTTGAAAATCACATACCTGTATTTGATACCTAGGTGTTTACCAGCTCATTCATTTAGGGAACCCAAGTTATGCATTGTGAATTAAATTGAGTGATTTTCAGGAAGCAGTGTGCTTTGACTTCTCAGTCCAGGTTAAGAACCCTTAGTTGTCAAACACCAGCTAAACAGAACAGAGCTGTGGTCTCATTACTAATATGCTGTAAACAAACTAACAAATCCATCAAATTGTTACTAATTACTCATTTATCTCTACAAATGAATGACTTCAAGCACATACAAGCACAGTGATAGTGCACGCATTTAATTTCTAATTAGTTAGACATTGTTGTGCCAGGGTGGAGGAAGGAGAAATTATTTTATTCTATTTATACTATTTGCTGAAGGCCATTGGAGATTTATTTGAGATTCTTTCAAAGGCTACTTGTATAAGTAAAGGAACTTTTCTTATGAAGTGAATCTTCATGCATATCAGCATAAGGTATAGAGATGGTTTCCTGTGTAAAAATTAATCTATTTATTTACTTAATTTTCAGAGACAATGGTTAACTTTGGGAGGGGGAAGTGAGATTGCATTAACTGTTCATACAGGCCTAAATTTTTGTTATTTTGCCACAGCTGAGGAGTGTTATGCCAAGGGGAGCATTAGGAGTTACTGCACCCCAAAGAGACTCGGATAACTTCCTGATTTGTGGGAAGATGTGTTAGCAAGCCCTCTCCCTATCTCTCTCAAGTGTAGTGGTTTAGCAGTTTTCACCGTATCCCTGTCCTATTTTAAGGAAATTGTTCCTAGGAGGGTACTTAATTGCCATGCTTGTTCAGTAAAAGTACTTTAATTTGGACTGGCACATGGCTGAGGCACAGAAGACAACTCTTGTGTAGCTATCTCAGAAGGTTGGGGCATGCATGCAGTGAATTGCAGGAACATTAAACAACTTTGACTCCTTATTGAGATGATGGATATGGCCTGACTGATGTCCTATGTCTAAAGCAGTGCTTTAGAAGAACTGCTCACAAAATCCTGTATAATATGTAGAATGGCAGCCCATCTGCCCTAAGCTTTACAAGTCAAAGTTATTATTTATCATCTGAAGCAGTCGTATCTACCAGCATCCTGCTTTTCTGTTCAGCTGCATTTCCATGTCCTACATTCTGTTTAGATTATAGTGGTTTGCATCATCTTCTATCTGACTATCGGACTTCTATCAGACTAAGGGTAACTACTTTTTAGGGTTATGTACTAAGAGGCAAACAGATATTCCCGGGAATAACAGAGTTCATGGCTCTCACACACAGTGGCATTTCTGAGACTGCTTATCAGGTGTTTGCCTGTGGTAATAAAACCTTTGTATTGTGGCCAGAATTGTCCAATTAGTTCTGGACTAAAAAATAAATTCTGTTTTAGGGCTCTCTTCTGGCTGTTATGTGGTAATAACTTTAGGTGTATACTGACTAGGGTTACAATTTGGACTGCTGCCTTTAAAGTCAAAGGTTTTGTGTACCCAGTTTTGCAGCTGTCCAGAGTCCTTCCACTTTAATTAAAGTTAGGTATAAATAATGTTTTCTGTTTTCACTATTATTCTTTTAATCTTTTTTTTTCCCCACCACTTTATTTTGTTGTATGGAAGAATGTGAAGCCCTCTGCATGCAGCTTGCTATTATGGTCAATCGAAGTTTCAAGTGTCTTGGTTCTCCCCAGCACATTAAAACCAGGTGTTATATGTCAACATCACACCTTTCTGCAGCTACATTCAATCTAAGAGCTGGCTAGACACTTTAGTAGTGCCAAGGCATAAATAGTTACGACTGCTAAGCACATCTTTCTTTTCCTGCCATCACTGAAGTTAAAAAAGAGCCAGTTAGGATATCTTAGCAGGCTAAATTGACATACGGCATTGCTAAAATGCTTTGTAGTCTGCACTGGTAATTGAAAGAGACAGATCTGTATCTAAAATGAAGCACTTCTGCAATTCAGCCTGAGAAATACGTTGTGAGAATTCAACATGTTGAGATGAAACACACTTTGGTTCCTTGTGAGGATTTCTTGTAACAGGAAGAAGCGATTTTAACGGATCAGCAGCCAGTAGAGGCAATGTATTTTGAACCATCTCTGCTTCCTACCAAATTCACTGGCAATTGCAGGTATTTATGCTACGTGTTCTGTGTCCTTTTCCTGGTGTGCACAAGCCTCTCTTCTGCTTGAACGCTGCTCATGAGTTAATTCAATATTTGTTAATAAGGATGTTTGTTCAGAGGATGGGCTCAAACCACCGTGATGGAAACAGCATCAGAAGCTGAGGGGAAAGTTGCTGCAACTGACAGCTAGAACGTTTACATTGAGTAATAAGTAGGATTTTTATGATACTCAGTCAGCTGTGTAAAATGATACAGCTCGTTTACAAGCAGCAAAGCTACACTGCTTTATACTAAGTCAGCATTTAGCACTCTTAGGTGCAGATATATTTGACAATGTAAACAAGCTCTACAGAAATGTTTTGGAATTGCTGTCTGCCGTGGTTATAGGTCAGAAGTTATCTGTGTCTCAGATAACTTCTTGTCCCTTGAGGGCACTTTCGGCTTTCTGTCCTTCCCTTTGGGTAGAACTGTAGGCCCTTGTTTTGCAGCTACATTAGCATGATGGTCATGATTCACATTTACTTTAATAAGCTCTCTCCTTCCAAGGTTTTTTTCATCGAGACAAACTTTCAGCTAGAGATCTTACAAACTGGATGGTGAAAAAAGTTGAGGTCTGCATCTATATTTCTGATTGTTCTGTGTGATCATAGCCTTCTTCTCATGTTTGCATACCTTTCAGAGGGAGTTGCCTCAATTTCTGGAGGTATGAGAAGTCAATTGTTCTTCAGCAGTTTCTGCTTCTTTTATATCTAGCTCTTTGTCTTTGCCATCCCGTCTCTTATTCCCAAATTTCATAACATAGGCCTCTTGTCCCACTAGCTGGAGGACTTCAGCAGAACTGCAGGCAGCCGTTACTCCTTTTGTGGTAAGAGAGGCAGATGTCCGTAGAGGGCAATTCAGACCTTGGACAGGCAAAACTGCTTTTTGAAGATGTGCATGTCCCCTAATAAGGAGGAATGGTATTACTTACACACTTCAGTTGAGTGCATAAAATTAGCTTGGATAAATGTGGGTCTCGCCTTTTTCTTTCAGATCCTCAAGTGAGTATGTGTCTCTGTCTTCTCAGCTTGACCTTGAGAGGGCAAAATCAGACATTCCAGAAAGGCTAGCTTCACTTTTATCTTCTCAGTGCCTTTGTCGTTGTTTTGACACTGCAGATGTTTCCTTTAGCAGCATCTTTTCATAAGGAAGCAAGACATCGTAAGTATACTCATAAGTATGCACCATATTCATGTAAGTAGGACAGTTATTTCTCAATTTGATGCACTGTCTCTGTAGATGCATCTCTTTCAGATCACAGTAAGCAAATCAATGCAAAAGAATAAACTATATGACATGCTGGAAGTGTCTTCAAATTAACTCTGAAGATATCAAGAAATTCACAGATCAGCCATTCAAGAATCAAGACTGTATGTGTGCCTCTTAAACTCTCCAAAGCAAGGTCATGATAAGAATGTTTGGCAGTCATATTCCTAGCAATTATTTGTTTAAAATCATTGTAACTTTAAAAAAAGCACACCTTCTCTATGTTAAGACTATTTCGTAGTATTGGCAGGTTTGTGTTCCTTGTATTACCATGACAGTTCTTTAATGTATGTCAGTGGCATTCATGTGGGATAATATATGCACTGGATACCAATATTGCTGAGGTTTTCCATAGAAACTGTGTAGCTGAAGCTGCGCTAAGATTTTCCATTTAAGGCAGGACTAAAATCCCTTTAACACCTGGTTTATTGATTGATTTAGTGTCCAAATTTTGCATACTTATTGTTCAGGAGCATATTGAATTTTTCTAAAACTTTAGAACCCTTTATTAGGAAAAAATAATATTCTTCACTAGCTTTATCAAAGGATTTAATTTAAATCATGCAGTTGTCTGAATTTGCTCTGACTGCCTAATTAATTTTCTTGGCTTCTGGGAGCAAAGCCACGGTAGAGAGCACAGTCTTAAAACCTCATATACACACAGCTGTTAGGTTTTTGGTTTTGGGGTTGGTTTTTGGTTTTGTTTTGTGGTTTTTTTCGTGTTTTTTTGTTTGTTTGTTTTTAATTAACTATACAATAAAGATATTTTCATGCTTTCTTTGGAAAAATTTTGATAAGTGCTGTGGAGAAGCCAAAGACTTTCCCTCCACTTCTATCATTTTGTTGCTTACTCTAGCTTCCAAACTTCCCTCCAATACTTGCCGATACAGTGTTCCATCATAAACCTCAGGCTATCACACACTTAATAAATAAAGTAATTGTTAGGAGATTAAGAAACTCAGTACCCCTGTGTAATTCGTGTTCCGAACTTATTTGAAGATAATTTCCAGATATGCTACCATGTATGAACACTTAAACCAAAGAAAACTTTCATACAGCTTTTTCTTATGATAGAATGAGTCCTGTTTTGTAAGAAATAACATTAGGAGCACATTTTGATATTACATGCGATTACATTAGCATGTCTCAAGAATTTTTTTCCTCTCTTAAATGTTGCTGTGTCCACTAAAATGATTTTTTTCTTTCTTCCCTTCCTGGCAATTCTGTTTGTCTTGATGGAAATCCTCAGAATTATTTTATTTGCTTTTCCGTTAGTACTATTCCAGCCTGTAAAGTCTAGATTATGATGCATGTGTGATGAAGGCTTAATGGGTCTTCCTTAGACCCCTGTTAATTTTGCTTTTCTGCTGTGGTGGTGTCCTGGTTTCAGCTGGGATAGAGTTAACTGTCTTCCTAGTAGCTGGTACAGGGCTATGTTTTGAGTTCAATATGCAAAGAATGTTGATATCACTGATGTTTTCAGTAGTTGCTAAGTAGTGTTTATACCAAGTCAAGGATTTTTCAGCTTCTTATGCCCAGCCAGCAAGAAAGCTGGAGGGGCACAAGAAGTTGGCACAGGACACAACCAGGGCACCTGACCTAAACTGGCCAACGGTGTATTCCATACCGTGGGACGTCCCATCTAGTATAGGAACTGGGAAGTGGGGGCAGGGAATCGCCACTCAGGGACTAGCTGGGTGTCAGTCGGCGGGTGGTGAGCAATTTCACTGCACATCATTTGTACATTCCAATCCTTTTATTATTATTGCTGTTGTCATTTTATTAGTGTTATCATTATCATTATTAGTTTCTTCTTTTCTGTTCTGTTAAACCATTCTTATCTCAACCCACGAGTTTTACTTTTTTTCCCCCGATTTTCTCCCCCATCCCACTGGATGGGGGGAGTGAGTGAGCGGCTGTGTGGTGCTTAGTTGCTGGCTGGGGTTAAACCACGACAGGTGGGAAGTTTCAAGGATTCAGCTTTCCCTCTCGCTACACTTTCAGCCCTTGGCAGATGTGAAAGACAGTAATCTTGGACTAAATACAGCTTTGTCAGATGGTGGTATGAAATTTTGCAATGAAGGGTATGGGTGAGCTCCAGGAAGATGCTAATGTGAAACATAAAAGCTTCATAGGCATATAAAAAGTGATGCTGCTTCTAATATGTGAGACTTGATTGAATTTTCCAGCTCTTGTGCGAGCCTGTTACAAAATGCTCGTCCAAAATGTCTTCTCACTACAAATGTAGATGTTTGGGTTTCCGATCCCAGCTGTTGAGCCCTGACTGTATTTATCTATGTTTAAACAGATTTTAAGTACCTGCAAATGTTTCTCAGTAGAATAGTAAGTGTTGGACTTCTTTAGAAAGGCCTTTCGTTGCAGGTGGCAAATTTCTAAATAATGCCAAGAAAGGTTTTAGCTGGAAAGAAAGAACTGAAGGGCAATTTCGAAAAAGTCAGCATCTTAGTTCTAGATGTAGTTTGTATAAGATAGATGTGTTAGCAGTTGTGCCCCTTAAAACCTAATTTAGAAGACTCCTGCCAACTGAGTCAATTACCCTAAATTGTGAATGGATTACATTTAAATGCTCTCTCCAGTATTCTCCATGATACTTAATGGGTTTTTTTTAAAAAGCATTTCCATGTTAGATACAGCTGGCCAATCCTCTGGGAACAACATTTTGAATACCATCCTTCGTTCTAGGGCCATCTGGACAGACTTCTCATAGCTGAAAAACCCATACCAATTTTTCAAGCGCTGGACACACATCAAGTCTCTGCTCAAATTTTATCAGCAAGCCATCTGATTAAAGTACCCAACAACTAATCCATTTGTTATAGCAGAGTTAGAATGGAAAATGTGTTAGCAAGCTATTTATACTTTCCTTTTTTTTTTTAAAGGTTGACTGAGAATATTTTCTTGCTTTTCTGAAACTCGCACATGTAGATTTCTTAAATGGAAAAGAGAGGATTAAGTTTAAAGATCTCATCAATATTTCAGCCTTCAGTGGAGACAGTGTTACCATACAAACAGATATACTAGCAGTAAGTTTCTTACAAGCCATAAAATATAGAAGTGAATATTATTTTTATTCCTTTTGTACATGAAAAATGTATTAAGGCAGTGGATGTGTATTCATGTAATATAGCTATTAGTTTATCTTCCCAGAGAAAAGCTTGAAGAAAAGAGTTCTTACAAGTTTAAAAACACACAGACTGAGAGTTCAGAAATGAGCAATATCTTTGCACCCTTATAAAACTTTCTGCAATACTAATTCAGCCCTACTGTGCATGTGCATTACAAGGCATTTTTTTTGTCATTTTATACTATGTTTTCCACAGGACACTGCATTGTATCTGTGTACCTGTTCATTCAATGAGCAGCAGCTAATTAAGATTTCATATTCTTCTCTTTCCCTAGTATGTGATCTGTGTACTGTTTTACATTTTTCACACCTGTCTCTAAATACCGTATTATCAGCATTCACTGGAGCAGGGCTTCATAAATATCAACATCTGTGTTTTCCACAGTACTACTGGAAAACAGGATTTGAAATAATTATTCCCATTTTATAGAGGAGTAACTGAAGCATGATGCTAAAGTTAAATGGGTTTGCGTAGTCAATCTGAGCAGTTTATAGCTAAAATTTTTCCATTTGTTTAACATTGCATTCAAAGTACAATGCCTGTTAACTTCAGCTGTAGCTGTGGGTGTTTCTGAAAGTACTACAAATTCCTTCTGCAAATTGGAGCCCTAGGTCTCAAGGTGGGCCCTTAACAAGATAGGAAGGCATCAGTGAGAAATGGTCTGAGTTACCACAGATCACACAGGTGTACTGGGGTGAAAGGGTAGGATTCAGTCCCCCAGGGCTGTACCAGAACCATGAAGCACTTTCTTTCCTTTTCTCATCAGCTTGCTATCTTATTTGCAATGTTTTCTAGATATTGCAGTAAATAAAGCCACTTGTCTGAGCACGTACCTCCAGTACATCCTGTAAGGCATTCATGATAGGGATTTCATGAAGAGATGCTATGTCATGATGTAATTAAAACTTATTGCATAATGCAAATATACCAGTGGTTTAAATTCTAGTTTCACAGCTGGTCTCCATTCTAGCACTTTCTAACTTGAAAATTTGACTTTGAAGTCTTGGTAAGGTCCTTTTAATAGACATTTTATTGTGTAAAATCCTGATTATTACTTCTTTTTAAAATTCACTTAAAACCCCAGTACTCCAGAAAACAGTTATAGCAACACAATGATAATGTTGCTTCCTCCTGCTTTTTTCACTGTTGAGGCCCAGAAGGTACTTTGAGGTAACAGTTTTGGTTCTTTGTGGGCCACGCCATCAGCCTCGCACAGAATTATATTGCTGCTGTTCCTGTTTCTCTGGAAATGTAATATATAAATAATAGTAGAGTAACAGATGCCTGATAACTTGTCTGTATGTGCAAACATACAAGCTGGTATACAGACAGATCTGTGTGTGCACATGTGTAAACAATTAACAAGATTTTCTGAGGCTTTTACCACATGTGTGGAAATCATGCCTGAGTACTTAAATGCCCATGTTCAGGGAGCAAGGCAAAGGTGTACCCTGCATTGCTCATAACCTCAGGCTGTCACTGTTATGGCAATGATATTACTGAATGTAGAAATTAACTTTAGATGGCTTGATATGAGAGCCTGGAGTGTCTGTGAACAAATAGTATATGTACAATATACTTGAACAAGTGTTATTGTTGTTTTAATAACTGTTTTCATGTTTCTATTGTTACCCTGGAAAAATCATAATCAATTAAAAAATGATGAAACAGAATCTATGAATAGTGTATGGAAGACAGATTGTATAATTTATTTGTTGTGTCTGTTTATTTGCACCTAATCAAGTTTATCTGTTCAGCAACACTGTTGTTCTGAATAATTGCA
Source organism: Astur gentilis (assembly GCF_929443795.1). Classification (NCBI taxonomy): domain Eukaryota; kingdom Metazoa; phylum Chordata; class Aves; order Accipitriformes; family Accipitridae; genus Astur; species Astur gentilis. The sequence goes on along the minus strand of NC_064906.1, from coordinate 22,147,234 downwards.
GGAGGAATTCACATTTGGAAGTGATAGTATATTTGCATTTGGTTTTAGCATTTTTTTAAAAAACAAAGCAACTCTTTTGAATTTAATAACCTTTTTCATTCTTAGATATTGTCCTTACCTGCCACTTAATGGATGAAATAATTAAATTTGTGTGATTTAAAATTCTCTTAAACTGTGATGTATTTGTTTTAATAATTTTATTTCAATTTTTGTTTCTTTTTTTCAACATTTTTCAAAGTGTTTTGTTTTCAGCGTTGTTCAAGTTTTGTTCTCTTTGTAAACTGTACTTGTGTCTAGGGCTATAAGGGGAATGACCTGAATCTGTATCCTGTGCTTCAGCAATCATACTGGAATAACTAAGTTAGCTTGTCTAGATGAGGCCTATTCACTTAGGGGAAGTAGAACCACATCTATCTGCAAATGAATGTAAACCAAAGCAGAGGGGTAAACAGCACAGTAACAAATTACTCCCCGTCTTTGATTTGTGGCATATGTTCTAAAAGATGTGGTTCCTTGCAGACGTTAAGCGCCAGTATTCTCGTTATTATTTTTTATTTTGTTATCCAGTAATGTCATTTTGAAGGAATCTTTTGATCAATCGTACTAGTGCATACATAAAATATGTACATTCTATTTCCACCAATAAACTTTCTGGGAGCTGTAATTTTTTGATGTGTATGTATAGCACAACATTCTCCGAGAAGTGTAATCTTTGATTAGTGGAAAAAAAGCATATGGATTATCAGATGCTTTTCTTATTCATCAAGGTTTAGGAAATAGGGCCATGTTCTTGATTTCCTGAGGTTACATTCAGCAATTTTGACCGAGGGAGAGAAGAGATGGTGAATGGGCTTTGAGAAGAGTGTAATTCAATGAACTGGTCGTTCCAGACCCTGCTGTAAGTTAAAACAGTGGTTTCTGCATTTGGTTTCGTTCATTTGTGGCCAAGCAAACTCTTAAGGGTTTTAAATGAAAATACAGATTTTGTTTGTTTGGTTTTGGGTTTTTGTTGTTTGGGGTTTTTTTGTTAAAGCAAATGGAAGTCTGCTGATAATGGACTTCCTTTTTCAGCCTTCACAGATAACCGGTTTACATGGGTCAAGCTTCAGTAAACACTTGGTTAGTACCTCTAGGGACCCCTTGTGACCACCCAAGTGTAGGCTCAGCTGTGTGGCCACAAGGCATTGTATTTCAACAACTTTTGTCCCCATTCAAATATGTGAACCAGGACCTCTGAGGAATGGGCAGAAGGAAACATTGAGAAGGTACTATTACTTGATCTGCCCCAAGTGGCAACTCCTTTACTTGGTGTTTATGAGAATTTTCAGCCTTTGGACAACTAAATCCACTTCCATTCCCATTGCAAGGCTAGAAAGAGCACCAGGAAAACACCCAGGGGACTTCCTCATCAGTATAGATCAGGCTACACTTTATTCTAGTGTGTGAGTGCAGCTTGTGTAGACACATATCTGAAGTAGTTTTATATTATCTGTCTTTGTACTGCTGACAGTGTAGCTGTGGAACTGTATCACAGACTGCAAAACCCATCTGAGAACTGAGGAACCATTTGGGTGATTAGCCCAGGCTGACATCCTCTTTGTGATATTTATGCTGAAACAACTGTGAGGTTGATCAAAGACCCGTCTAGCCCAGTATCCTCTCTCTGACAGCTGCCAGGAGGGAAAAGTACAGGAACAAGTTAAGCACATTAAGTTAACTTTTCCACGTTACTCAACCACCCGACAGCAGTTTGTTGCTTAGAGGCTTCCAAAGACAGAGGTGGTCTTAGTGGATTATTTTGTTTTCTCCTCATAAATTTCTCTAATCTCTTACTCAACTCATGTCAAGTTCTGGTATCCAGCACATCCTGTGCCAATGAGTTGTACAGTTTTCCTATGTGCTGTAAGGAAAATTACTACTTCTTACTGATTTTGCATTGCCTTCCTTATAATTCAAGTTGATGCCCCCTGTTCTTGCACGAGAAACATAGGAGAGTGAAGAATCGTTCCTTAGTTACCTTCCTTAGGCCAGTCACGATTCTGGGCTCTTTAAAAAAAGCCTTTTCATCACCTCATCATCTTTCTTCAATGCTGAAAAGTTTTTGCTTATTTAGTAATTCCTGATATGGAAATTGTTCCATTCCTTCTTGCCACTTTATGTTTCTTTTGTTCCCTTGTAATTTGAGCTGCTCAGCTAGCTTGAGGACCTATGTAATTAAACGTGGGGAGTTCTTGGATGCATTTGGTAGTCCTTGCTAAACTCATGCTTCTGCAACTGATGCTGTTGTTAATACTCAAGTTAATTAGTTTACAATCAGCCTGGGAATTTATACTTTAGTTTCAGTCTCATGGTGGCATTTTAGTAGGTAAAGCACTCAATAAGTAATACTCCCAGAACTGCTAATGAGGTGCAAGTCAAGTGTGAACAACTAGTTTGATGAGGGAGAAGAGGAAGCATAGAGAGGAAAAAATATTTTTTTTTGTCATAATATGTGGGGTTTTATGTGTGTATACACAAATAGAAATGCAGGTGTTGAAGTAACGTGGTAGAAATTAGCAGTGGAAAATATCTTTGTTGAATAGCATTGAAGAGATGGTGATTCTTTTGCAGCAGATGGCTGCTGAACAGGTGTGCTGGCTCAACTTACACCATTTTAATGATAATGTTTCCCTCCTTAGGTCTTGAACTATCGGGTACTAAAGGTTTGATCCTAACAGTGCTAATCAAACCAGATTGTGCTTTTCTCTGTAATTCCACTTTGGGTTTCTGAATTAATTATATTGTCTGAACCAGAGGAAAACAGTGGGGAAAAAAAATGGTCAACTCAATTTCCATTGCCTCAGTTGCTAGTGAAAACAGCTTGTGGATTATAGCAAGGGGAAATGTTTATTGCTGGTCAGCTTACTCTATATGGGGAGCTCTTGTACTAAAATGAATTTTAAAATCATGGTATAGAAGCATCCTAATTCGACTAGCCAAAAGAAAAAAAAATTAAAGCTTTTTATTTGTACTGTGCTGGTGCTTTTGCCATTTATGATTTAGAGTTAAACCAAAGTTGCACATACTTCTCTGTCTTTGCTAATCAGAATTTTGATTAATTTTCTTTGGAAACTTCATTGCATACAACAATTTCATTTTATGAGACTGTTGAACATCTCCATAAGCCAGCATTTTTCAAACTGTAGTTCAATGGTAGCTGCGTAGAGATGCCAGAAAACTGATCAGAATCAATGATCTCTTGTAAAATGTTACCTCATGTTGCTGTCAACTAAATTGAACATCCTTGCTAACTATATCCATCTTTGCAACATCTTTTTTTATTGTCACATGTATTTTTTCAGGGATGATGCTATGCATTTAAAACCTTTAATTAGAGATCTAGTACATGTTAGTAAATCATTGCAAAGCAAATCAGCCAGCCACTGCTTTGGATTCCACCTTATTCTGGATCTCTTTGGTGTAACACCACTGTTCCTCTGTCAGGTCACACTGCCAAGTGAATATTTAGTACCCTGCAGCTTGTACCCAATATGATTTAATTCATATAATGTCCTTCAGGAACCAAGTTTCTTCTTACTCCATTTCAAGCAGTTCAGTGGTTGCATTTGACTGCAATAAAAAAAATAAACAAAACGCCAAAGACCAAAAAAGCCTACAATAATTTATTTTTAATGGGGCTTTTCATACAGTGCAGCTTTTTATGCAGAAGCTGCCACTGTCATACCTAAAGTGTAGCCACTATGGTTTCATTTTACAAAAAGAAATAGGATTCTTGTCTGAGAAGATTTTTGGAAATCATATTTTGAATTTATGTGAAATTCTTAATAATAAAATCTGTGGTCTAGAATTTTTCATTGTGGAAACTTGCCTTGCTCTGAAATCAATGATGACCTTATTGCTTTATACCAACAGAGGTTCTGATCCAACACAAAATAAAAGCTAAAGCTCTTACGTTGTTATACACCTATTATAGATGAGGAACAAGTGGTGCTTCATGTGAAGTATTTTGCTGGAAGTTACTCACTCAGACAGTGGTTAAACTGGACATATGTCTCAGAATAGTGCTTTCTATTTTTTATTACAGTTTTTTTCATATTGGAAAAGGGCAGCATCATAGTGCTGTGATATGTACTTCTGCTTTGATCACATGAAAATATGCTTCACACCTGTCAGATCCAATTAAACCAGCTGCTACCTTGAATCACAAGTTGTACACAGAAAGGACATGGGAGAGGAGGGTATTGGCGTGAGGGAGTAAGAGAGAGGATAGTCACTAGAAACTGAAGAACTGGAGTAGCGGATTTGGTGATGAGTAATTGTGGAGCTGGACAGTGAAGAAGTAATGCTGAGTGAAGGATGTGGGAGTGGTGGTCAGTGGGAAGACTGAGGAAGTGGCAGGTTTCTGGGAGGATGTGGGCAGTGCAGTCCAAGCTCCCTGTCCCTCTACCAGCTCTGCCTTTACATTGCTCACCAGCAACAGGGAACAGCAGCAGCAGAGGAGAGCTCTTCTGACTTGGCTCCTGCTGCTTTTTTCCCTACAATTAACCTAGAAGGTGAACACATGTGAAGGAGGACATGTAGCTGCAAAGGAGGGCTGGGAAGCGAGGGACACAGCAGCAGCCCCGTGTTGCCCTGTCTTTCTTCTGAGCTCTGCCCTTGCACCTTGCTCTGGGAACTAGTGCATTGTAACTTAAATTGCTTGAGCAATGTGCATAAGAATATGGTTGCCACGTCAGTGTTTATGGGTTTATTGCAACTTCCCCAACTAAATATTAGCAGTGAGTAAATCTAATAAAAAATAATGTGTTGGTTAGATTGCCTGTACTTAACTTTTATCACATGTATGTTGACAAAGAGAAGTTCATTTCCTAACTTACTTGGAGACAGATTGTGTGGCCATAGAGCTAAAGAAAATTCATTAACTTTGCAGTCTGCCTAAATAACCCTATACTTGCCTTTGCATATCTGTAAAACACGGTTGTACTCACTCTGCTGAAATCTGCATATGAATGTGCAGCTTTATTAAAAGATTTCAAAAATAGTGCTACATGCCCATTTTTCTCATTAGAAAAGTTAAAGAATCTTTCTTCTGTATTTGTGATTGGTAATGTTCATAGCTTTTTGCTAACCATTCAAACCAATATAGCAATTAAAACATGATTTAATTATAAGCTCAGGTACATTGGATAGTGAAACATCATGTAGTAATTAAAATGTAAGTATAACACATTTTTTTGTTTCTCTGTTATTAATTTAACAAATTTCTCATTGAAATTCTATTGTTCAATAGTATAATACTAAAATCACAGTGATAATACAGTAGGGATACATGATGTTATTTGACATAATCGTAGGAAAATCAATTGAAGCAAACGTTCTTTTCTTCATAGTGTAGAGAAATGGATTTATGTTTCTATGTATCATTCTTAGGTTTGGAGACGGCTATTCTGTCAAGATTTGGATTAGTAAAGAAATGAGCTTTCAAAGAATGATTTTGGACTGTCTACAACTCCGTTTTCCTGGAACACAGTTAAATGTACAGCTAAAACCTCCTCATCATAGTATTTGTTCTATGGCAGGATTAAGTATGGGCTGGTAAGAACCGTATAGGCATTTTTGCATATATTGACTTTTGGGGAAAAGTATGTATGAGCATCCCTTTTATTTTCCTACTAAGCAATTCTTAAAAATCTGATTTGTGATATTGGTTAAATCAACTCCAAACAGTCATTTAAGCAATGTAAGCCCTTTCTCTGAGTGTGTCCTATTTTCAGCTGGGATAGAGTTAACTGTCTTCCTGGTAGCTGGTGTAGTGCAATGTTTTGAGTTCAGTATGAGAAGAATGTTGATAACACTGATGTTTGCAGTTTTTGCTAAGTAGTGTTCAGTCTGAAGTCAAGGATTTTTCAGTTTCTCAAGCCCAGCCAGTGAGAAAGCTGTAGGGGGACAAGAAGCTGGCACAGGACACAGCCAGGGCAGCTGACCCAAAGTGGCCAATGGGGTATTCCACACCATGTGACATCACGCCCAGTACATAAACTGGGGGAAGTGGGGGCAGGAGAATCGCTGCTCGAGGACTAACTGGGCATCGATCAGTGGGTGGTGAGCAATTGCACTGTGCATCATTTGTAGATTCCAATCCTTTTATTATTACTGTTGTCATTTTATTAGTGTTATCATTATTAGTTTCTTCTTTTCTGTTCTATTAAACTGTTCTTATCTCATCCTGTGAGTTTTACTTCTTTTCCCAATTCTCTCCCTCATCCCACTGGGTGGAGGGGGATTGAGTGAGCAGCTGCGTGGTGCTTAGTTCCTGGCTGGGGTTGAACCACGACAGTGAAAATTTCCTTTTGCTTTTATTGTTGATGAAGTTGAACTTGCCTTTGTGTTCACCCGAAGTAGGAGTGCAGTGTAGTCTCTGACAGTATTTGCTTTGATTGCTTTCTGATAAGGTCCAGAGATAAGTCTCAGTCTTTACTGAGATTCTTTTGATATGAAGCCTTACAAAAACCTATGGTAATTACATTCCAAGAAAAACTCTCAAAGGCCTTTAATTTTTTTTTTCCTTTTACTTTATTAGTGTATATGAGAAGAATCATGTAAAACAATGACTACCTTAGTGTTATGAACCTGTTTGTGTATGTTAAGTGTGTGTGTGCTCAGCCTTTCCCAGACTGCATTGTAACACCACTAGTCTGTTGGATTAAAAACCTATAGCATAAGATTATCCTACATTTATATATCTTTTATGAGATTAACAAAATGTCATCTCAGAACATGCACAAAATGCATGCTCTGAGTATGAACGTTTCTTTGTGCTACCAATGTAGACAAAATATATTCTTGTTTAAAACCTCGTATTTTCCATGTTAATCTGCCATGTGATCCTACTGAAGCTAGACTGGTTATAAGAAAGTGTAACTTCATCATAACATGCATTCATTTTTATCTGTTTTCATAATTTTTGCTGGTTTTAAGGACAGCATCTTAACTTACTCAAGTACCAGTCCCACGAAGTTGGGTGCTTAGCAGAGCTCTTCAGAGTCCTAGAGAATCACGGAGTTTTTCTGCAAATCAAACATTACCCCATTAGCCAAACCACATTAGAGGAGGAGTTTGGGGTTTTTTTCCTAATTTTTCTCTTTTTTTTTTCTACTCCCTCCCCCCCCGCTTTTGTCTAAACATGCTGTGTGTTGTAATTATTGATGTAGTGGAATACTGTATCATTTGCTGGATTATCCAAATGTATGCGATAAACCAGCAGTTCCAGGCCATTTCAGGTCTACACAGTAATTTCATGAACGCTACTGCTTTTACGCTGAAGGTGAGCACAGAAAAGCATCACCGTAACTGTGCACAAGCATAATCAGTGCTTAGATGCATCTATATCTGTGTGGGATGAGAAGGTAGGACTGTGAACTACCATCTCCACAGTCCAAAAGTTGGGATCTTATCAATGTCCTTGAAAAGGCTGAACCAGTCTCTGTAAATTCCAGTAAACCATAGACTTAACAGGACATTTTCCTTTGAGAGTTGTCTTTTGCAGTGAGTATCATGCTGCACATTAGGGAACAGCAGAAATGCACAAGCAGGCAGAAGAGATCTCAGTACCAAAGGCTGTGAAATCCTATTTGGGCAAAAGGAAGAACAGACTGATGGCAAGGATGGGGTTTCTGAGTGGTTGTCATGTGTTACGCCATCTTTATATGCAACTTCTTGTTATGTAGTCTACAAACTGAGAGTCGCATCTAGTCAAAATATTAATTTTCTATGATAGATGGTGTGAATTTATTCCTTTTTCCCATGTGCAAATCATTAATGAAGTATTCTGGTCTGTAGTGATCTATTAACTGCTTGTAAATGATCTATTCACTGAATGGCAGGATGTAATTTCAGCCTGTTGATTGTTCAGGCATTGTTCACTCAAGCTTACTTCCTCTCCATTATTCATGGTAATTAATCACCTGAGTCACCTACCATTCTTTCCTCCCCCTGACTAGCTGAGCGTCAGTTTTAAAGAGGAGAATTGTTCTGCTGAATAACAAACATCCTTATAACGCATCCTAAGTTTGTTTGCATATGAATATGATCATTTGAATCAAGAATAGCCATCTTTCCCTTTACATTCCTTGCTGTCAAATAGTTGTGTGATTAAAAAGCAAACAAGCCTTTTTTGTAGTAAGATCTGTTAAAAAAAAAAAAATATCAAGGAGACACATTAGTTGTTGAATCATCACTCTGCAATGTTCAGAAGTATAATTTCACCTTGAAATATCTGGACTCTCATCTGTGATGGTTATTGGTGGAAACAGCAGGCTAAAGTTCCTGAAGTGTGTCATTTCAATCATAGTGTTAGTATAAGATTTCTAATAGTTATTTACTAAATCTCACTTTTACATTCATCTAGCAGCAAACCAGTTTTTCACAGCTGGTACAAAATATTAAAACCATAAAAATATTTAGACATACCATACAGAATGTATGGACATATGCTATCACTATGTCTCCAAAGTTTCAGTTCAAGTAATGTCAAAGTATTACTTTTTTTCATGTCTTACTGGTATTAACAGCAAGGAGTCTCACATTTTTCACAAGAATCCCCTGTTGTTCATTGTGACCACCTGCCAGTCTAGGCTCAGAATAGGATAAAGCATATATTCAGCTGCATATATGTGTGTGTATGTTTGTGTATATATACATGCATTTTATATTCAATAACTTTTCAGCTGTTAAGAATTTGTGTGTAAGAAACAAATAGTAGAGGCAGAGGTCAGTTTGCATTTGTAGGCCAGAAGGAACGCTATCAGTTCTCAGTAAAACAAGAAACTAGTTACATGCAGATCAAAAATCTGCCAAAAAGTAATGCTTTTTAATTAACTGGAATTTTATAATATAAATGGCCTATTAATGCAGCTTTGGGGGGGGGGGTAAGGAAAAAAGGCTGATCTGAAATGTCACAGTGTATAGCAGATTTTTTTTTGGTGGTGGCTCTACATTCATTTGACTACAGTAATCTCTTTCATGCACACTTACTATCCAATTTTTACATGACAAGGCAAGAAAATCCCATGGAATTGTAGCAATAGCTAAGCCATCACCCAGTATTTGTATTTAATAGCATAAATTGAGAGTCTTTTGACTTCCATATTAATTCCGTTCTGTGTTGTGACAAGCTAAATTAGCCTTTTTATTGTATAAAGGATGTCCTATATTCCATCAGGTTTTATGTTAAAGAGGTTAATAGTGTACTAGTCTGCTTCCTAGTTTTCTTAAGTAAATTTAACAATGTTCCATAGATCATGCTTGACAATGAGTTTTCTCTTATGCCTGCAGGTTACTGCTGCAGGCATTCTCGAGTATCTTTTTAATGACCTATTGCTTTTTTCTCACCTTTTTGTTTGTTTGTTTGTTTTCCCAAAAAGAATGTCAAAATGCTGTTTAATGGGCATGTTAAAAGAAAATAAGCATTCAGATGTTGATCAATAAACTTTTCAATAAATATATATTATGATGCTAGATACTTCAGACAAGGCCATATGCCACAGCCTTCAGCCTATACATGTGTAAAAGAAGTGAACCTTTAATGAATAAAAACTCTTTGTGTATTCCAAACTCTGTGTATTCCAAAACAAGTCGTTGGTGCTCCTATGAAAAGTAGCTGATGCAACTTTTATTGGACTATGTTGACTGATAGCTGAGATTGTAGAACCAGTGACTTAGAAGTGAATTGCTGCAATATATGTCTGGGGTGGGCAGAGGAGGGGGAAGTGTACTTTGAGATGGAAGAATTTGATTTTAAATGGACATTTTTTCAGTGCTGCTGCTCTAATTCCCTGCTGTATGATGATGGAATACTAAAAAATATGTATTTGTGTTTCAGGCTTTGCAAGCTGACTCAGAAGACTGTTTATTGAGGCTTGATTTGTTGGTATGGTTTTGGCCCACTATGTTTTTTTAAAGTCAGAATTCAAGTTACCTTTTTCTGTAAAGGTGAAGTTAAATCCTGGAAAAATTTAAAAAAATGTGAAGATTTACAGACTTAGTCTGCATGTACATATGGATCAGAGTGAGCTTATGAAGCTGCTTTATCATTAGAATGGCTTGGTATATACAGTCTGCTACATAATATCAGAACTCTGCCATGCTCTTCAAGATCCGAAGCACATTAAAGCCCAACAGTCACCATCCTGGTAGAAATGCCATGGTGCAATGGGATGGCCATGTTTGAGGTGAAACTAGTCATCTTTAATTTCTGAACGAGGCTGTGAGTGGAAAGTTTCTAAGGTCCCCAGTCAGAATTAAAAAAAGGTCAATCTTAAAAAGCAGAGTGTGAAAGAAGTAGTGGAGGTAAAAGAAAAAGAAGGCAGATGCAGGAAATTTTGGGCAGAAACAGGTGTATGCTATCATAAAAGTGTCATGCTTAATTTCAGGATCTTGGGGTGGAAGAAACTGAATTTACAAGGCACAGCCAAGCATCGTGGAGTCATAGTCTGAAACCAATTGTCCTGGGTTCTGCTGGGATGGAGTTATATTTCACAGGAAGCTGGGAGGGGGCACAGCCAGGACAGCTGACCTGAACTAGCCAAGGGGATATTCCATATCATGTGATGTTATGCTCAGTATATAACTGGGGAGTGGGCTGGGGGGGGTGTCCGTGTTGTATTGCAGCAGTGGGAAGTGGTAGAGCGTCAGGTTCCAGGTGGTGAGCAATTGCATTGCGCATCGCTTGTTTTGTATATTCCTTTTCTAGTACTATTGTTATTATTGTGACTTCTCTCCTTGTGTTGTCCTGGTAAACTGTCCTTATCTCAACCCATGAGGTTATACCTTTTTTTTTTTTTTTTTCCCCCCTCTCCTTTCTGATTCTCTTTGCCATCCCACTAGAGGGGGTGGGGAGGAGGGAGCAAGCAGCCTCGTGGTGCTTTGTTGCCAACTAGGGTTAAATCACGATGCCACTCAACAGGAGAACATTTCTGGAGCTCTTGCTCAGATGAAAAAAATAGAAGGGAATGTATGGCAAGAACATATGGACAGGGCTTTTTGTTTTTCAGTTGGTATGTCTAGAAATTGCTGACATTATGATTGACTGGCTTGCTTTGGTTGTTGTTTTGTTTTTATAAACTAATATCTCTAAACCATTACAAGTCCTTAAAAAAAAAGAAAAAGAAATGTACACAAGGAAATTTAGAGGATGGATTTGGGAAAGGAGATGGTGCCAGTTCCTGGGGTATAAGGCAGTTGAGCCAAAAGGTCCCATTTTTATGAAACTGTGACAAGAGTGCCTATTCCGGCTTGGGAAGTGTGCCAGGGAGTTGAATTAATAAAACAGTACTGCAGCTTGCTTAGGCCAAGGGAAGCATAAAAGCATACGAGACTCATTGTGGTAAGACTGAAAAATTTTAGCCTAGCTGAATGCTTAGATATGGGAGCTTTTTCAAGGTTGGGCTGTCTAACACTAATTAAATGTCATTTTTTCTTATTAAAATGTGAAAGATTATATTAGTTTAATAGATGAATACAGAAAATATGGTTTACTTCAGATTGATGGTTGACTAAATTCAGTTAACAGTGTTTTTCTTTTTTAAAATTGCTTCATATGCATCTCAGGAGACCCAATTTAATTCAGGTAAGTAGCAAACAATGTCTTGTCTACCAATCCTTTATGGCTGAAGAAGGTCAAATCTAATTGAGTTCCAGTGTACTGGGTTCTGTCTCAGAGGATATGTTCCCTCTCCATGACTTGCTGCATTCCTGAAGTATGTAAGTTTCAAGAAAAGTCTTTTGAAGATATGTCAGGTTTTTATTTAATTTTTTTTAAAAAAACAAATTCCTAAACTAGGAGTCTGGACAGAAGAGGTCATTTATATGTTAGTGATGAATGAATCCTTGAATTCATAAATCACACAGAAATATCTCTTCTTGTAACACATCTGGATTTTGAACCAAAGACAGCTGAGGATTTTAAACAATAACTTCTCTTGTGAGATTTTTGTTAGGAAAGCTTCATGTTATTTCAGCTGGGAATTTCTCTGACTATGAAAGTGTGCCCTTCACCCTGAATGATAAACTAGAATTAATCTCAAAATTAGAAAATCAACTGAATCTGAAATGCTCAACACTGAAATTGGGGAGATGATTTTCATACTTTGAAAGGACTATTCCACTGTCTTAAGTCAAAAGTAGGGCTTCTGCCAACTGTAGAGCGGATTGCTTCAGGCCCTAAATTAATTTTCATACAACTATAGAATGAGGTGGGCAAAAATAAACTGTTGGACTGAATCAAAGTACCACAAATTCGGTGGAGGTGGAGGGGCGGTGGTAGTAGTGGACAGGATGGCGAAAGTCTTGAATTGTCATTTTGAATCCAGCTACATGTTAAATTTCTGTATAGATTTTTGTCCTGAAAAGAATGAATTTACTTCTCTAGTTTGGTTCAGTCATGACCGAAATGATAAATTTACCCCAGGGTAGTGGAAGATGTGTAATGTGATTTGCAGCAGAGAAATCGGGTGCCTTTTGATCTTGTTTATCCTTGTGAAATTTGAATCACTGGGGTCTGAAATCTCATAAATTAGGGAGTTTAATCTGGCTCTTGCTGGAGCTGTTCAACTCCTCGATCATTCTAAACCCGATTTAGGTAAGAATATTGCTTTCCTGGTCTTTTCCTAGTAAGTAGTAAGGCCAACACTTTCTTTGATTCAGTTTAATATGATTTAATCTTTTTATGTCACCACTTTCAATTTTTCTTTCTAAAGAATAGGGAGATCAAAGCTAGCAATGCGAAGGTCTTGCTTTATGTGACTAAGAGCTGACTAGGTCGGATGGCTTCCCTGAGACCTACAACAACTGAAAAGAAAACGCTTCCCAAGTTGCCTGTTAGATACTTACATTACAAATAAAACTGATGCTGCAAGTGTAATGAAGGTGGGCAGCAGGTATGAAGCAGAAATCGCAGCAATCTTATTCTTGCACAGAAAGCAACAGTCTGCTGCTATCAACAGGCAAGGTACTGCTGAATGTTTTAATGGATGAATTCTCCATGCTGAATAATGATACGGATCACTGAAAGAAATCAAAGCATTTTTCTTCTTTATTAGATTTTTGTATCACAGTGAATATAGTTCCAGCAGTGACCTCATGCCTATTGATAAACAGAAATACATGTTGGGGTAAATTCCGGCTCCTTCCACAATGGCTCTGTAAAAGCCATAATTGGAGACATCTGCACTGCAGAAATGTATGCATGTCTTTAGCTTAGGCCGATCAAATCACCGAGGTTCATATCTGCTTTCCCACAAAGTACAAATGGAGAAAAAGGAAATATAAGGTATATAAGCAAATTATTAAGTCAATAGGTGAGAGTTCTATGTGCAACTAATTTATTCCAGCTATAGGACACCATACATGCATGTTTTTGCTGCCTGATAGGCTGTTGGTGCATGCCATGGACAATTTAAAGAAGTGCCATGGGATTCAGCTGACTACGAGGTGCCCAGCAGCGAAAGAACAGGATCCTCTAACATGCTGCAGTATAAGGTAAGATCAAAGAGGAGTCCTTCCACACCCTCATATTGAGGCAATAGATACTAGCTTATAATTAGGTGTAATGCATATAATTCAAGAGAATTATCAGAAACACTTTTTCCTTTAACTTGTGCTGAAATAGCGAAATTGCAAATTTTATTCCATATAGTGTTTTGACACCACTCTTAATGCCTGATCTATGTACCTTACTATATGCAATAACCAGAGCCCCCCCAAAACCTCAACTCTCCCCTTCGACTTAAATCTTTTAGAACTTGATTCAACTTTTACAAAATGTGAAAGTTTGTGGTTTTTTCTTTTTTCTTTAATTTTATTTGGAGCTGGTTCTAAGACCTTAATAATTAGAGCTGAGAACTTGTGAACGAGTGTGTGACATCTATTCTGAATCAAGTGGAATATGCATGTAATGATCTAGCTGAGGAGTTGTAGTTGTCTAGTACTTTCTAGCTAATGATAATTGTTTAATAAGAAGAACCTGAAACTGTTTCTTAGAAGTCTGTTATTACGAGTAATTCTCTTAGCAATGTGTGAATCCCAAATAGGTTGAATCTAGATAACAGAGTATTCTCAGTATATAAAAGGTAAGACTCTCAAGATCATACGCAACATCTTGAAGTGTTGTTTAGTTGTGGGGTTTTTTCCCCTTCCAAAAGTGGCACTAATGATTAGAATTGGCACTTGTCAGTGGCCAACTAGTCACTGAAAATGCTTATTGATGGCGGTTGCAGTTTAACCACAGCCAGCAACTATGCACCATGCAGCTGCTCACTCACTTCTCCCCCCACCCAGTCGGAGGGGAGAGAGACTCGGGGGAGAAAAAAGTAAAACTCGTGGGCTGAGATAAGAACACTTTACTAGAATGGAAAGGAAGAAAATAATAATAACAACAATAATAAAATTACTATAATAATAATAAAAAAATTGGAATATACAAAATGAGTGATGCACAATGCCATTGCTCACCAGTCGCCAAACAATGTCCAGTTAGTTCCCAAGCCACCCCCCCCAGGCCAACTCTCCCCAGTTTATAGACAGGGACATGAAGTCACATGGTATGGAATACCCCATTCGCCCAGTTTGGGTCAGCTGCCTTGGCTGTGTCGCCTCCCAACTCCTTGTGCCCCTCCAGCCTTCTTGCTGGCTGCGCATGAGGAACTGAAAAATCCTTCACTTGGTATAAACACTACTTAGCAACAACTGAAAACATCAGTGTGTTATCAACATTCTTCTCATACTCAATCCAAACCATAACGCTATACCAGCTACTAGAAAGAAAATTAACTCTATCCCAGCTGAAACCAGGACACTGGCCCAGAGCTGAGACTGTTTACGTGCTGGTCATTGAGACAACCCTACACTCCTGGTTTAGTAGTCTCTTTTTTACTAACTGTGTGTTTTAGATGAACTGCTAGTAAAAGTTAATGCACTGAATTATATCGTATTTTCAAGTCCTTGCAAGCTGTGCAATTAGAACTAGATTTTCTAGATGTTCTGCAACTAGGTAACATAGAGGAATTTAAGTATTTCCATATATAAAATATTCTAAAGTGAATTTTAAAAACAGTATTCACAGAAATGTGTTAACAAAGCTATGAGTAATTGTGTGTATATGCTATATAGACTTCTACCTTAAATCTAAGTGCAAATAGTCCTGTCCATAATCACATATTTCTAATTCTGAAAAGGATAGATTTAACTTTATCTGACAATTATCCAAGCTGTTTCCGTTACTCATGCTAACTGTAAGAAAAAACATTACTATTTCCATCTTCAAATTTTCAAAACAAGAATTCTGACAGTTAAATTTGATTTATAATATGATATTGTTCATTAATTTGAACTTGGGCTTGTCCCAATGCCAGGCTAAATAATGATCAAAATAGTACAGGAACTCTGTGATTGTTGAAGGATGGGAGGAGCAGAGGAGTGCTGTCCGATGTGTATGTAATCTTGATCTCCGTGGTCCCTTTATATTATGAGGATTGCAAAACAACTTATAACAAGTGAGTACTATCCAAAAAGTTTAGTTAGAAATATACATTATTGCAAGACTTTCTAGCACCTAGATGAAAAGTGCTATAAAACAGTTGTTTTGATTTTTTTCATCCATTTTTTGCTTTTAGAGGAAACCAACAGACTAGCCCAAAGAAACTTGATCTCTTTTCCCTGCGATAAACTCTTTATTGGAAATACAGATATCACTTCACAGCAGAGCTTCGAGTATCACAGTTAAACAAGTAAAAATCTTACAAAGATATTTTCAGATCCAATGCAACCATATACTAACAATGCCCTACAGATCTATTTTTTTTTAATTCCTTCATATCTACTCTTTTATTGTGCCAAAGAAGCAAGTGTTAGTTGGATCAAATGGAGAAAGTGATTGGAGACATTTTATGCAACAGTGTATTCTGATACCAAGCAAATTGTAGTAGATACAATTGGACAATGAAAACTGCAGTCCAGTTGCCTGATGTGTCCTGAAGGCATGACAGTTCATGATTTCAAAAACTTTCAGTATAAATAGTAAAAATAGTTTTGTAAAACAAGGAAGTATGAATGATTAAATCACTTGTCTGAGGTTGCAAAGGAGGGTAGTGGCAAAATTGGGAAAATACCCCCCCCCCCCCCTTTTTTTTTTCCCAAGATTATACAGTTGTGTTATTGAGTTTAGAGAAAGCCAGTTCACCTGAGTATCTGGATTTTTTAGTCCATTGGTCACATAAGACACGTTTCACTGTATTTAGGGCTAAATAGAGAAAGACTGTGTAGCTCAGTGGATTTGAAAAAGAGACACAGTGTCTTATCCATTGGTCAGTTCTTTAAACCTAGTCCATGTATATAGCCAGACTGAAAGAGAGACAGTAGGAGAGGAAAGAGGAATGAAGTAAAGAAGGAGTAGAGTGAAAGAAAAAAGGTTTTCTGAGACAGAATTTGTATTGCTGTAAAATTGGAGGAAGGTTGGAGGTAGCCTGCCAGTGGTGGTGTCTTTCTCAGCGCCAGAGAAATAAGAGAGAGGTCATGTAAAATATTTTGGGGAGGGAAGGACAGGACTTCCGTAAGATAACAAAGAAAAATCTTTAATGCCAGTGGAAAAGAAACCTGATATAATACAATATTCTTCTCCTTATTAATGTCTATGAACACTGCTAGGCCAAGTTTATTTCCATTTGGAGGGCTGCTCGCTATATATCAACTTGGCTGGTATTGTGTTGATCACCTACAATCCTGCGCATTTCTAAGGCCTTTGGTGTTTTTGTTTGATTTTTAATATCCTGTTGCCCAATAGAAAGTATGGGATGAAGCACTGACACATCAGGATGGCAGAGTTCTGTATTCCCAGGTAAATGTGAAGCAATAGAGAATCAGGACCTGGTCTTTGGTGGGAATCAAGCTACTTCAGCATCTCACAGAGCTCGACCCGATGTATTCATTGCTATTTCTTGTGCTGCTTTTTGTTGCCAAAGACATCCCTGTGAAGAATAAAAGTCAGTTTCTGTTTTCTCAAGAAATTAATTCACTGCGTTCCCATAACAGTTCAGTCAGGACTTGGCAAGACTTTAGCAAAATAGCTTATCTTGCCTGTTGTTCCACAAACTGGGAGTTGGTTCAAACCTTCAAGCAGGCAGAATGGAAAAAAAAAAAAAAAAAAAAGCCCACACTTTTTGATGACACCAAGCTGAATGGTGTGGTTGATACTCTAGAGGGAAGGGATACCATCCAGAGAGACCTTGACAGGCTTGGGAGGTGGGCCCGTGCAAACCTCGTGAAGTTCAACAAGGCCAAGTATAAGGTCCTGCACTTGGGTTGAGGCAGTCTCAAACCTGGATACAGGCTGGGGGATGAGTGAACTGAGAGGAGCTCTGCAGAGAAGGACTTGGGGGTATTGGTGGGTGAAAAACTGAATATTAGTCAGCAATGCACGCTAGCAGCTCAGAAAGCCAATCGCATCCTGGGCTGCATCAAAAGAAGTGTGGCCAGCAGGCTGAAGGAGGGGATTCTTCCCCTCTAGTCTGCTCTCTTGAGACACTTGGAGTAATATGTTCAGCTCTGGGGCCTCCAGCATAAGAAAGACATGGACCTGGTCAAGCAGATCCAGAGGAGGGCCACGAAGATGATCAGGGACCTGGAGCACTTCCCCTAAGAGAACAGGCTGAGAGAGTTGGGGTAATGGTTTTAAACTGAAAGAGGGTAGATTTAGATTATATATTAGGAAGAAATTCTTTACAGTTGGACTTCACGATCTTAAAGATCTTTTCCAACCTAAATGATTGTATGATTCTACTGTGAGGGTGGTTAGACACTGAAACAGGTTGCCCAGAGAGGTTGTGGATGCCCTATCCCTGGAAGTGTTCACAGCCAGGTTGGATGAGGCTTTGAGAAACCTGATTTAGTAGAAGGCATCCCTGCCCATGGCAGGGGGGGTGGAACTAGATGATCTTTAAGGTCTCTTCCAAGCCAAACCATGCTATGATTTTCATGTTCATATAAAATTACATCCTTTTCTACTCACTTGCTTCCCTCACACCCTGTTCCTTGGATTCTGTTCATGTGATCGTGAATTGGATTTATTCCCATGTGTATGCTGTTTACAATTAGGTTAAGTTTAATATGTAAAAAAAATTATCTGTTACACAGCAT
Organism: Astur gentilis; assembly: GCF_929443795.1. NCBI lineage: Eukaryota > Metazoa > Chordata > Aves > Accipitriformes > Accipitridae > Astur > Astur gentilis. Next base: position 22,129,048 of record NC_064906.1, on the reverse strand, counting down.
TTAATCTTAAATTCATCTTATTATGAAGTTGTGGCTGCAGATAAGACAGCAAGGAGGTGACTTTTGGCCTTAAGAGTATGAAGAAATGTTACCCAGTGTTTGGGAAATAACTGACTATGCATCTATTATTAAAAGCTGACTAGAGACTGCAGTTTTATTATACAAAAAGGTGTAATGGAAAGAAATAAAGGACAAAAGATGAACGACATACAATTTCTCCAAACACTAACAAGCCCTCAATTATTCATTTGTAATTGCAGTTCACCGAATTAGCTACATTAAAACAATAGAACATGGGTTCTCGGGCAGATTCTCAACAACAGTGTTAGAAAAGAAAGGTTTGAGAGGGCAACAAATCAGAGTACCATGGCTTTGAACTTGTTCAGTAAATTGATTCAGCTTGGATTTTTCCCATTCTCTGTCCTTTCTTTGACTTCTGTGCCTCACACCTTCAGGTGAGATTAGAAATACCAAGCATCTGCTACATGTCTGAACTACATGTGAGAAGCAGAAAGAGCCTTGATGCTGTGTAAGCACTGGTCAGCAATGATGAAAACATCCCTGTATTATCAACACTGTTTTCAGCATAAACCCAAAACATAGCCCCATACCAGCTACTATGAAGAAAATTAACTCTATCCCAGCCAAAACCAGCACAGTTATGGGCAAGTTTTAGGGCTTTTTCAGTGGGTCTGAGCAGAGTTGGGAAATCTACTGTAGACTTAATTTCTTCTGCTCAAGGCTTGACTCTTCTGAGGCCCAAATAGGTGTGGCTGTGATTACCAGTCTGACTGTTGTCTTCAGGTCAGTCCTTTCCTTCTGAACTGAATGGGAAATGTAGAAATGTAGGAAATGCTGCAGGTGATGCCAGTTGCTGCAGTTTCTGCCTCTGTTGCTAAGCAGCATATAAAATAGTTATGACACTGATTTAGATCACAGTAATGTACATAAAAGCAAATACTATGTTTGCATGTAGCCTTTTGGCTTTAATGATGCCCAAAGGGGAGGTAGCACTCCAAGTCTTAATTATATTATAAAGGCAAAGTCTGATGGAAAGAGTCATCTCAAAAGAACAATACCTGCCTAGAAGACCCACTGTGCTAGGTGTAAAATAGATAGAGAAATGTCTGAAAACAATGGCAGTATACCAGCAAGCATGAAGAAACCGAGGATCTGTTCCTCCATGCAGTTACTTCGAGCAGAAAGCATTTATGTTAGCTAGCAGCATGGCAAAGACAGGACTGTGACTATTCAGGATGTAACTGCTTTTTCCCTATTACTTGGTTTGGGGAAAGGAGCAATGCTTACATGAACTTTGAATATATTCCAGTATGTTCTTTTTCAGGGTCATCTGGTCTGCAATTATTGAAATTTATCTACTGAAAAGCATTGTCAGTTATCTTTTACAAAGAATAACAAATACTCTTTGGTAAGAAACCAACACAATACAAGCCATTTTTCTGGGTTTTTTGTTTATTATTTCCCCTTCCTTTTTTTTTTCTTTTTTCTTCTCTTTTTTTCGTGGGGGTGTGTGTGTTTTGTTTTGTGTAGCGTTTGTCAGGGTTTTATTATTTTTTTTTCTCCTACGAGGGGAAAGTAGGAGATCGGGAGCAGAACTGGACAAAGAATATATTTTTGGCTGTGAAGTTTTTCAAACTAAATAGAAGATCTTTTAAAACTATGTTAAGCCTCTACTTTTTTTTTCAGTCTACCAAATGAAATTTACTCTGAAAATTAATCCTTTAGGTGCCTTTGAAAATTCTGTGCTTTTTCATCTTAGAAATTTGACCAAATAAACACTTATTTTGGTAATAGATATATTAATGATTGTTGTAGTTCATTTTCTTATCTGTGTAGGGATTTTATGTGTTTTTACCTTGTAAGTGCAGATAAAGTATTTACTAAATTTAAATAAAACTTCATTTTCCTCAAACATACTTTATCCCATTTTCTTACCAAAACACAATAAAACAAAATATATGAAATATTATGCAGTAGGTAAAAGGAAATATATTTTAGTCAGATATGAATAACAGATTAGAAGAATCTTTAATTCACTTTTATCTTGCTTTGATCTGAAACTAAACTATGAGCAGCCAGAAACATTAAAGACTGGGAAGAAATAAGGATGACTCATTTTCTTGATTCACATTGAACTGATTTTCTAAAGGAGGGAATATGACTCTGTTAACACAGCTTTATGTGGACCCATTAAAATGTTTTGAGTTTATTTCTCAAAAGGTACATCTGTGTATCAAAAGGATCTATCACTTTATCAGTGATTCAGCATTAGACATGAAGCTAAAACTTTGGCATCAATTGTTATCTTATAGTTTTTCCTTCTGTGCAGCAGTTGGTTTAAATTTGCCTTCCAAAACTTAGGCACGTACCATGGTAAAGGAAATAGAATTTAAATTGAAGTACACAAGTGAAAAAATTGACCCTTTTGATGTATCATTAAAGAAATATGCCATTGACTAGATACGGGAACTTGAAATAATATTTATTTATTAAGACCACAATTGTCTATGGCAAGCTTAGTACAGTAATTTGTAGATGTTGAAAAAAGAAGAAAAGGTTTTATTTGATATCTTTTGGATCCAAGATGTTCCTGTGCATAGCCAAAATAGCTTTTAAAAATGTTTTTGAAAACTACAAGAAGCAAGGGCTTTGCTCTTTCCCATCTTTAATTTAGACAGTGGCCAGGAGGGTTGTGCTGATGCAGCAGAAGAGAATTTGGTCCCTTTATGTTTTATTGCCATGGGGATATTTCCAGCTTGCCACTGGCAGAAGTCAGACTGGAAAAACTACAAGTGCTAGTTTTCTAGCCTCTGCCCACATGTTGCTCACAGAATAATGTTTTCCACAGTAGATTCTGCAGATGCTTATGCTGTAAGTACTTCTACTCATCAGGAAGCTAATTAACACAGTCTTGTCCTGCTAGGTTGACATTTCAGACTTCAACTTTTTCCACTGAGGTGCCTGGGAGTGGCATTGTTTTAGGTAGATTGTAGTTACAGGCAGCCAGTGTGTCATGCTGTGTTCATGTTTTATATCTGAGTTGTACAACTTCTCTTTCTAAAAATAAAGATGAACCTTTAAAATGTAGTAGCAGTGGTGTTTGGGGAATAATATGATTTTGCTGCTTGCTATCCTATGCAAGTGTAGCAGTACTGCTTTTCATATATAATCAAGTAGTTCAGGCGTTCATTATTCAGGAGTACCACCATTTATGGCAGGCTGTAAGTGTTAATGATGACAGGTAGTGGAGGTTTGCTTTTCCTTTAAGCTTAGAAACTTGTTTTCGTGAAGCTGATAGTCGCTAGTTTTATGTATTTACACCATGATGCAGACAAGCAACTAAGTACAACAGGCAGACATATTTTTTCTTTCGTTACAGGAAAGTTTAATTGATGATCACAACTTGGGTCTCTGACACCAATGTCCAATTAAAATGCGTGCTTAAAAGCAGCGTATTCATGCCTATGTTTGTACTTTTTTCAAGTTCAAATATTGCTTTGTCTGCAAAAGATTAAGACATACTAATTTGAGCAATGTAAAAAACCTTACAACAATTTGGAATACTTAGCAGCATGCCAGGTGATGGTTTTCCTTTCAAATTATTGCCATAAAGTCAGTCTCAGTCCTTTCTTATCAATGGTCCTTTCTTATCAAGTCACTTGGGTTGGACGTGATGGGAAAGGAAATAATGAGAAAAATATTCCAGTCAGAGCTAGGTAAAACTGTGTATGATTTCTTGGAACACTAGAGGGAGCAAGAAGGTAAAGTTCTTGAAACAGCAGCTGCTTCCTTGGAGGTTGAATCCTTGGAGAGTAAGTTTGCCGTACCAGGCAGGTGATTAAAGCAGAAGCTGTTACACCATTAAAAGAAAAGCCAAACCAAAACCACTATCAAAGTGATCTTTTACATGTTTTTTGAGTTTTTTGTTTGTTTGTGGTTTTCTGGTGGGTTTTTTTCCCCTTCTTCCCCCCTGCCCCTCCCTCCCCATCCCTGAAATACTACCAGCATCCTTTCCCCCCCACCCCCCATTTTGTTTATTGTTTTGAGGGGATACTTTTGTTTTCATGTCTATGAATGCTGAGTGTGTGTTCACCTAGGCTAATGCTAATGGACTGACTGTGATGGAAACCAAAGTCCTTGTTTCTCCTCATCGGAGACCCCTTTAGGCAAATGTTAACCTGCCAAGAGCATGTGCATTCCAAGGAGGATTTGCAAATGAACTAGTTGTTTCCCATGAACAATATTTCCTGACCTAAATCTTTCTGTGCTAAGGAAAAAAAAAAAAAAAAAGTTTGCATTAAGAGGCTATTACAGATGAGAGAATATTTTCTCTAGAATATGATACTAAATTCTGGTGAGTACAGCATTTCATTGTGATTATTCACAGAACTGGCCCTGTGCTTATAAACAGGTGTTTTACGTAAGTGAATTAGCCCACTTGCATGTTCTTCTAAACATCAATCTGCTGGTAGGTTTGGGAAGTCAAAGATGTTTGGGGAAGTATTCTCATCTTAATGTGTTGGATACTCTTGGCTGAGTCCTGCTGGGATTTGTGAACAACATTGCCAGTACAATGAATTGTAGATGCAACTCAACAGTACTGAAAAAGCCTGTTTTTCATGTGGCACCACAAGCATCATGATAGTAAATAAATGTAAGTGCTTTCTTTCCTGTTTTCCTCTGTATTTCTAGAAATCTTAAAGGTCTGCTTGGGATAAATGAAGAGCAGGACAAGTTTGGAGGTGCAGTAGATGCTTGGTCTAGGAAGTCTGCCTACTAATGTAGAGTCCGAGGCAACTGTGAAGTTACACCCGCTCCTGAGGCCTGTGGGGGAGCTGGGGATAGGCAGGTGGCTGCAGTCCTTGCTAGAGGAATACTATTAGATGCAGCGTGTGTGTAGCAGGTAGTACCCAGTACAGAGAGCTGGGCTTCTGTCCCTCTCAGCTTGCTGAGAGGCACTTTATTTCAACGTTACAGCACTGTCAGCAGGAGGCAGGACAAATTCCCATATGCAGGTGCTTATTCTAAGGGTGAACTGGGAAGAAACTCTCTCCGTGCTTTTTTCCCCTCATCTGATTCATTTACACAGGAGTAGCCACTTCAAGACTTCCATGTTGACTGTACTGGCCCTGCTCTTGTGATACTTCTGCTAAACTTAACAACAATATGGCAGTCGGCAATGCCAGTTCTCACTCACAGGACTAATGGTAGCATGAAAACCGGTGCGTAGTGAGATGTGGAGCTCTCCTTAATAGTTCTCTTTTGCATGCAGACAGTACCTTTTACTTCAATATTTGTGCACTCATTGCTCTGTTGTAATAGCTTTTGCCTTGCAATTAAATTCTCCCTTGAAAATTAAAAAATAACTTAACCCTTCATATAAGCTTGAGTTTATTTCTTCACTATCTTGGTTCATAGCCTTGTTACACCTCAGCTTTCTTTGCCACTATTGTTACAGTAAGCAAAAGTAAGTCATTTTACACTGGTTGATGACTGGCCTTGGTGGCCTAAGTTTTCAGTTACCTCTCTAATATCTCAGTAGCTGTTGGTAAGGAGGTTTGGTGACTTCACTAAGTCCACTGAAACCAAGAAATTTCCTTCATTTCCACTGATGTGAGAATAAAGACAGGCCCATAATTTTTATCTGAAATGCACATGAGTTTGATCTTTCAGTCCTGTTCATAAAATCCTCTGTGTTTTATAAGCTAAAGCCCCCCTGGTGGCTATTGTCTCTAAATTATCTAGCATTTCTCCAAAACTGCGACTTAGTCATCAAATATTTTTCCACTGTCGCTATGACCAGGTAATATGATGCCATGATTACAAGACAGAAGATTCTCATTTACTTACTTGCAGCATACTTACCCGACTTAGATATATTTTCTAGGATCATAACAAGGAGACTGCTAGCAAGACTCTGTCCTCTGATTTTATGGTAGCCCACCCCACGACGTGGTGAAGCAGTGATATACTGAGCAAGGGCCAGGCTTGTGCTCCATGACTCCTGCTGCAGTGCAAGGGCTGCTGCAGTGATGGGATCAACTCTGCAAACAGAGTTCTTCCCTTGAGCTGGCAATTGTCTCTGCAGGACTCTTCCTTGGCCTGATGCATGCACTTCCACTGGACATTGTTTAGCACTTTCCTCTAATAGCACTTTAAACATTTATTTCTAAGTACCCTTATTTATGAAAACAAAACTTTATTTCAAAATCAGGTCTGAGGTATAGGTGGGAAGTTAGGTGTCAAGAAGGCTTTTGAAGCCTGACTCGAGGCTTGAACTATTCTTGAATTATAGGTGTTTGAGAAGGTAAGGCCAGAAGCTAGTGCTTAGTGAAAGTTTTGTACAACACTGAAAGAGATATTTAATCATCATACTTAATCTCATTGAGAACAAGAGAGTTCAATGCATGCTTGAAATCTAACATGTTTAAAATGTTTCCCCAAATGAGAAGGACTTAAAGTTCACCTTTGGGTGGTTGCCTAGCTGGATCCAAGACTGGAGACATTTACTCAAATCCTCTGTCCCCTTCTGAAGTCAAACTCCCTTCAGTTATGCAAGCCCCTTGTCACAGGTTCACAGGCTACAGGCTGTTTTAAGACATTCTGATCATCTGATCTGGTTTCCTGCAGGTCAGATCTCAACTTTTGCACCAAGCCCATAGCTATTTGTTGAGTCAGAGCAGATCATAGGAAAAAGAAGCCACCTAAGTGTCCAGTGCTTAAGAGAGGAGGGTCAGCCATGCTGTTGGGTAAGCTCTCTCAACCATTAATTACCTTCTGTGTTCAAAGTACAAGCTTAACACTGACTCTGAATGTATCTCCAACACATTCAGAACTTTTCTGCTGGTTTATTTTTTTAGCACCTTTGATATACCTTTCTTTTCTTTGCTGTCTTCCATTCTTTCACAATCTTCATGCAACTAAAATGATAAGAACTTTCATTTTCAAGATTTTTTGTTTCTTTTGTTTTCTGAGGGTTTCTGGGATTCCAGCAGCCTCTATATATACACTTGTATACTGTATAGGTTTTTCTATAAAACAGATCTTACCTTCCCTGCGGTTTTCTAAATGAAGTGATTGAAATAATTGGACAGGAAGCCTTAGATGAAATAAGTCTCAATATTTGTAAATTATCCAGCGTAATAATGAGACTCCCTACTTGAATGTACTTACAGACTCTAATTCTTTATTCAAAGCCAGAGAATACATTTTATTTATGTGTTTTCATTATAATTTTCATTAAATATTTTTTCATAAGAGTAGGGTTTTTTTAATGATCTATTTCTCATAGAAGGAAAAAGAACCACATTTTACTTTCAGATGTTCTGATTAAAAAAGAAAAACAGAAGAGTTCCAATGTCCTGGTGTGAACTCATAGCAGTTGCTAACTCTGGAGTAATTCTACATTTACATAATGCTGAGGATTGGAAAGCTCTGAAAGTAACAGCTGTGAGAAGAAGGAATTTCTGTTTATTGAAAGTCATGGAAGTTGGGAAAGTTGGCATGTTCACATGCCCTCGATTTGTTGCTTCCCTACTCATGCTGAGGAGCCACAGAAGCAAAAAGTGAGATAGATCTATTGGGTAAATTACTTCTGGGTTTGTGTAATCCTTTTATGTGCTTACACTTACAGAGCAATGATTAAGTGAATGCGAGTTCTTAAAAATGGGTAATGTTTTAGCTCATCGTATCGATATTCCAGATACGCTTCTCTTGATAATTACATATCTATTGTCAAAGACTTTCAGAAAGAGGAATTTAGCTTATTTTTTTCCTGGAAAAACTCAGCCTTCACAGTCTTGTCTTGTATAAAACCTGCAGGTGTTTAGCTCTTATTAAAAAACAGGCAATTCATCTATGATCAAAAAAAAGTACATGCTCAGCCTTTTTACCTCTACACGGTATTGAATAAAGTTTTGCCACAGACTTCAAAGATCCAGCCCAGTGTCCCTTCTTCTGAGTTATTGCAGGAGAAAGGAATAGTTCTTGATTTCTTTCATACATATATAGGTAGATACGTAGATTGGATTAGCTTGGTTCTGCTTGAATATTTGGTGTCAGAAGTGCTTCCTTCTTCTATCAGTTGTCTCTGACAAGCTGGGAAATGGACAGCTTTTTACTTACGGAAGACTCTCCTTTCTTCTGTCAGTTGTCTCTGACAAGCTGGGAAACGGACAGCTTTTTACTTAAGGAAGACTCTCTCTTTAGCAAGGTAAGTATTCTGTGTGCTCTCTTTTGATGTTTGAGACAATAGTTGGGTATGTCTTGTAGAAATATTACTTTCTTTGCTGCCCCACTTTGATATATGAAGGGAGTGAATGGAGGTGAGTGACAGGCTAACATGTTCAGCACACAGCACCCTGGAAAGACAGCACTGCTTCTCATTTGAAATGCAGAGCTGTTTCTGGTCAGCTCAGTTTGTGGAAATTAAACATGTTGCTCCTGTGTGCCAGTCCCAGGATAACATGGGCGGCAGTGTTTAAGCTGTTCACAGAGTGTTCAGAGCACCTTTTCTCTCTGCAATACCCAAAATTTAAAGAATGGAACTACCTTGGCTTTCAGATGCTGTGACATCCATCACTGCGGATTTGCACTATTTGTCATAGAAATAGTCAAGCTTTGGGTTTATTTGCTTCATACCTCAGGTGTCTTATACTATGTTTCAAACACTAAGCTCTGCCAGCGTGCCCAAGGTGAATGAGGATGTGAAGCCCCATCCGAGATGTACAAAGCCCCAAGTGCAGATGCATGTACCCCAGTGAAAAGCAGCCACTATTGATGTAGCTTCTGCAAAGCAGGGGTGAGGTGTTTCAGCTGAACAAACAATAGCTTTGCCACCACAGCTGGACTTATGGGTGAGTCACGTCTGGGTGCTGTGTTTTTCCTATAGCTATGAAGTCAGTTCTAAGTGTAGGCAGGGATTTTGATACATTACACTTATTTTTGCTGTTGTGTAATAGCCTATTATTTACCTAGTGCCAGAACCCACCCTCAAAATTGCTAGTAATATATATTTCATATTTGTTCTCTCTCGTGATGGTGCACTACACAATGGGAGCATTGATAAATATTCTGTAAACAATATGTACCAATTACCTTGACAATAAAAGGCAACTAGCATTTTTTCCCGAACTCTGCTTTTGGCATCAAAGAAGGCACAATCCAAAGAAGTGTTTACTAAAGAAAAAGTTTCAGTTCTAGCAGAATCATTAGTATTTTTTTTTCCCCCAATACTGCAAAAGGTGGTTGGCAATACCTTTGATCTGTTAATGTTCATCACAAAGTTCCTCAGCTTAATCAGGTTAGTATGACATAACATTTAACCAACAGTGAAAAGCTTTAAAATTTGAGTTTTCTTTAATGATTGTGAATGAAAATGACAACCCAGAGTGTCAGAAGTTTTTTGAATACTTTCATGCATGATGTTAAAAAACAGTCTTCTCAATAACGAAGAGATGCCTGGAACTATAAGTTTACAGTTGTTTGAAGGTAAAAGTTTGTCTTGCATTTAACTGATTAGCAGTCTGGCTATGATTGAAAAAGAATGTCTTTTATAAATTTGCAGAAAGGAAGCGATACAGTATTACTGCTTGCAGGTAGCTTAAAGTTACATCAGTGCTCTTAGACTGTGGCTTCATGCCTATTTTTACCATGGTTTGTCGTAGACAGTCCTCCATTAGGAATTGGAACCATATTTTCAGTTTTATCTCAGTAGTTTAGTAAATAAAATTTTAGTGCATTTAGGCACCAGCAGGTAGGTGGTATTAAGAATTTAGGTCTAAATAGGAGAGATGAAAATGAATTTGCTCTTACTTAATTTTGCTTGCCTGTGCTTATGAGTTTTGGAGAGTAAAAAAACCCACCAAAAACAACTTTTAAAAGAGATTTCCCACCAAGTTTATAAATATGCATTGACCCCTCAGTTAATTCATTTGCAATAATTATGGGCAAGATTCGACTTTGTGGCTCCACATGCGAATTAGTTGGACAAGGAATGGGAGCTGTTAATTTACTTTCATTACCCTTATTTCCTAGAATGGTCATCCTCATACCTAGACATGGTTTGGAAGAAAAGGCCTTCCTGGGATTAGTGGTGTTTTGAAACACTTCTGTGACATTGTGGGAATATTCATATGGCTTCACTGGCCTCCAGCTAAAATATTCCGAGTACCTACATGCTCCATCTGGGCACCTACCTTTTTTCTCCAAATACACAGATTTTAGATACTGAACTGCACTGAAGTTACTTACTCAAAGTGTGTGGTTCAGCTATCCCCCCTTATTTTTTATTTTGCAGCATCTATCTGGCCTCTGTGAAACTTTGGCATCTGTTTAGCACTGATGCTGTATATATGTTGGAGGTTTTTTGCCACATCTATAAAATCTTTGTCAAGTGTACGATACTGAAGTAGTCAAGGAACAACTAAGTGAACAGTATTTGAATACCTACACCCTGATCTCAGAGATTATCAAATGAAAAATTCTACTTTTAAAAGAGTATTTTTCTTGCTGTTATCATAAAAAAGAAACCTTAGAAGTGCAATTCTACCTTTTATAAGAGGGTCTTATTGTTCATAATTTCAAGACAGAATAACTGAAATACTGACGGAGGAATTGAAGAAAGGTGTAGTGGAAGCTTGGAAGACCTTTTTGGGGTGAGCCATTACATAGAAGTATGATTTCAATGTAAAAAGTTGTCTGTATAGCAAACAGAATATTGTGTTTCCTTATAGAATTTTGTATATGGAAGTGGTTTGAGAAGGAAAAATAAGCTTTTGAAATACTAGAACTGAAACCATCTCAGCACATCAAAGGGAAAACACAGGATAATATCAAAAAAGATCCAATAGCATGATGATATATGCAAGATATAAAGTTACTATGCCTGTCAAATTGTTTTTCATGTATCTTGCTTTCATGATGGGGCACGCTCACTAGGACAAGAATAATTTTCAGTTCTCTCTGAAAAGTACCAATTCTGATGGGCATAGAGGCACTCTCATATCATTTTCAAGAAGGTACTTCTGTTCTGTATGAACAAAGCATTTTAAGAGAGACAGCAATCAGGGCAATTCTATGAAGCCTGATGAGTCCTTCCTAGATTAAGTCTGATAACATTCACTCTCTGTCCTCTAGTGCATTAGACATGTGCAGGCAAGGTGCCCAAGGCCATCCCTTTGCTTGGGACCTTCATTGGCTCCAGCACAGCCTGGCTCTGCATGTGTCTCCTACATTCAAAACAGTTTTATGGTTACAAAGCCAAGCACTGAGGAATTAAAGGAGGGTTCCTTTGTGACAGCAGTTTAGCACTTGCATGTGTTAATCAGACTAACAGAGATCAAACCTCAACAAGGTAAAGTTTGGAAGCACTGTTCAGGTGTAATGTCTTAAAGCTTTTTGTTTAATTGATTAGTCATCTGTCCTAGACAGGGATCTCATAGAATAGTTATTAAGGGATTGTGTCATGAAATACTTAGAAAGACAGTTCCTACTATAATGAGAGACTTAGCCTGTGGTAAAATTACTAATTTGTGCATATCACTAAGAGGACTCAATGTGTCAGTAAAAATCACAACGGCTAAATTCTCTGTAATCCTCTGATCGTCAAGTGTGCATCCCTGGTGATAGAAGAAGGAAGGTTTGGGAGGGGGAAGGCTTCCATGTGTCCAAGAGAGAAAACTTTGAACCATGGCCAGAATCTTTTCTGCAGAGCTGCTCCCCAGCAAGCTCATCACCAGGCTCTGTCACTGCAAGGGCTCTTCTTTCCCTGGTGTGGGGCTGGGCATTTGTCCCACAATGTTGAATTGCATGGTGTTCTTTTGGCCCATTCGTCCAGCCTCTCTGGGTCCCTCTTTATGGCAGCTCTGTCCTCGAACATTTTAGCTGGTCCCTCCAATTTGTTGTCATCTGGGAACCCGATGAGAGTGCCCTCTGTTGCCTCCTCCAGGTCATTAAGAAAGATGTGGAACAGAACAGGTCCCAGGATAAATTCTTGTGATACTCATTACTGGCCTTCAGGCAGCATATGATCCATTAACCACGGCCCTCCAAACCTGATCATCCAAACAATTTTTTACCCATCTACTTGTTCACCAGTCCAGACTATAAGATACTAACTTGGATAAAAGGTTACTGTGGGAGAATATTGTGTGTGTTCAGTCTCGCTAAAGTCGGGGTAAATAAAATCCATTTTTCTTTCCTCTTCCACAACTCCAGTAATTTTTTCACAGAAGGCAACCAGGCTGGTCAGGCATCATTTCCACTTGGTAAATCCATGCAGACTGTTCCGAGTCGGGTAAATCCACGCTGACTGTTCCGAGTCACCTTCTCATTCGTGGGCACATAAATGTGTCCCTCTAGTGAGAAAAGGGAAACATCCTTTTGAAACTAAGGCTGGCCTTTCACAGTCATTGAAACTAGGTGGCATTTATGTTCCTATGGGGGGCAAGATACGGCACATTTCAAGTCAGCAGGATTTTCAACAGTTATTTCAGTGGAAACAAGTCAGACCCATAAACTGAAATGCGTTTGTTAATAAAAAGCCTTTCTGAGTTAATAATAGTTTAAGACTGAAGACAAGATTTTTTTGTTTGTTTTTTTTTTTGAGAGAACCCATAGGCCAAACAATAATAAAGAATGATGTCTTGCTCTGGGAGCTGTTTCACCCAGCTACTCTTTGAGTTGAAGTTCATATAAAGTGGAATGCATTAGGAACTAACCGTAAAGAACACTAGGGATATTTCCTTTATCATAGCTGTGCCTGTCTTAAGTGCACAATAGTTAAGGTTATAGCTGTGTCTTGAAACTCAGTCTAGGGGGGGTTAGAACTCAGTAGAAGTCAGTAGTTAGGAAGCGGCTCACGGGTCAAACCTGCCTTTCAAGGTACCTTCAGCAGTAGTATTGAAAATACTGTATATTTTCAGGTTTTCTTTTTTGTTTTATTGAAATTTGCAGTGCTTAAATAATGAATTTGAGACTATCCTAATGTAAAAGAAAAAGGCAGTGAGACACACCACCAAGGTAAATAACTGCTTTGTGTTATTGACTGATGAAGTAATCCTTCCTTTTTGTTTCGTATTTTCTTTTTTCCCTGTTGCTTGTATTTGATTCTCACATGTCATTTCAAGTTAGATTTGAACTGTATGCTAACACAGTTCCTAAAAAGGGGTGCTTTCTTCCCTACATAATCAAGGAGTTTTGTGCAATCTTTAGTGCTCAGAAAATAATAACTCTATCCTATACATGCTGTCATGTTCCACAGCTGGTATAGCTTTAAATCACTGGGCCAAAAGGACACTCATTGCCAGGAGTAGAGCCTGTGCTCCACATGACCACATACATCAGAGACATGTGATACGGATTTCTACCTGCCTCTTTACTATATACTAATCTGGTGATATTAAAAAACTTGACATCTTTCCTTATTCTGGCTCAGATTCATCTTATCTAATTTGACACACTTAGCCGCAAAACTTGAGTTAGAAGCACAGTCACCTTAAAGTGGCTTGCAATCAGTACAAAGAGATAAGGACATCCCAGCAATGATTCAGCCTATCTCTCTTAATCTGTCTGTTGCTAATATAGGGAGTTTTGGATAGTTACGCTCCTGTATAGGTGTCTCACTGAAGTAAACATGTTTGTCCATGTTTTCATTCAATCTTGGGCAAACTTTGTTGCAAACAGGGAATTACAAATTATTTCAACAAGTTTCATTCCTTTGAAAGATTTAAGATTTTTTTACCCCTCTTTTAGTATGTTCTTGCAAGAATGAGGGGGGGGGGGGAGAAGAGGTATTTTGCTGAGCAAAAAGGTAATTGAGGTGATTTTAATTTTCTGTTGTTGTTAATGACTTTCTAACTGGAAGTCATTAAATGCTCAAAAACCTCAAAAATGTGCAAAACCAAGAGCTATTGCACAACTATGGCCAGAAGGTGGTATCGGGAGCCCTCAAGGTAGCACTTCAGCACCCTAGACTCAGCACATCTTCTTGGCTTCCCATTGCTTTGCTTTGGGCTTCAGAACCAAGTGGAAACACACAACAATTCAGGGTAGGTGCAACAACAGAGTTTAAGGTATAGTTTTGTTCTGCAGACAACCAGACTTATTCAGAGATAGACCTTTTTTGGAGGTATACCCTTTCCAGTTACATGGCCATGGTAATGGAGGAATCAGTGACAGCTGAGGAGTCAGATGTTTCTTATAATAGACTATTGAGTTCAGCTGGAGGGAAAAGCTCCAAGAGACAGCCTGCACAAGAAGAAAGATGTCTTATAGCCTGCTCTGGGCAAGGGAAAAAGACAGAATTTATATGCGGAAGATTTGTTCAGTGTATTCATTTTAAAGGATAAAGCTATACTTGAGAAGGCTTTAGGTGAGGTGCAAATCTCTGTTGGACTGACAAACTGGTCTATGGCAGGTTCTCTCATCTTTTTAGTTATATGCTCAGTGTGTTGTTCAAGTGCAAAGCTGATGTAAACTGCAGCCTGTGGGTGTTACTTGGTGTTTTCAAGGTAATTACAGTGTTGTGGTTTAACACCAGCCAGCAACGAGGCACCACACAGTCACTTACTCCTGCCCGCTCCCAGTGGGATGGGGAGGAGAATTGGAAAAAAAAGTAAAACTCGTGGGTTGAGATAAGAACGATTTAATAACTAAAGTAAAATAAAATATAATACTAACCATAATAATATAATATAATAATAATAATTATAATGAAAATCAATTTTAAAATAAAACAACAACCAAAAAAACCCCAGGAATAGACAAGTGATGCACAATGCAATTGCTTCCCACCTGCTGACCGATGCCTCAGCAGCGATCCACGCCTCCCAGCCAATTCCCCCCAGTTTATATACCGAGCATGATGTTCTGTGGTATGAAATATCCCTTTGGCTAGCTCAGGTCAGCTGTCCTGGCTGTGCTCCCTCCCAGCTTCTTGTACACCTGCTTGCTGGCAGAGCGTGGAAACTGAAAAATCCTTACTTTAGGATAAGTGCTACTTAGTAACAACTAAAACATCAGTGTGTTATCAACATCATTCTCACACTAAATCCAAAACACACTGTACCAGCTACTAAGAAGAAAATTAACTCTATCCCAGCCAAACCCAGGACATAGAGCCAGGGCGTCTCTACTCAGGTGTAGGAATAAGGTAAGCAGGAGATCTGATGTAAAAGAGTACCCAGGCTTCAATTAATTATGACCCAGCATTCACCTGTAATATCTTTGTGAGTACAGAACCACTTTTTTTCAGGGTCCTGATGATAAATACATTAAAGTCTAGAGGTATTAGGCTGTTATGATGATAAATCCCACAGTGAATATGCAGAAAAGCATGAAGAGAAATTCTGAGGTCAGCTTTGAGCCTTCACTCTAAGATGCTGCATCTAATGCAAGCTGTGTTTTCTCTGATTTGATTCCATTGTTTTTTCCTGTCCAACGCTCCTAGTGCCTTGATCAGCTGAGCTTCCAAAATCAAAAGGAAATTGATGAAATTTCAAAGAAGTACAAGCATGTTGTACGCTATATACTGTATATTTTTGTGGAACTGTTGTACCAAATGCAGAAAATAGTCATTCCTCCTCTTGCTAGTTTTAAGTTGAGGCTATAATGTAAATTGTGATATTTATGTATAGTGTAACTTTTGTTGCCACGTAAAGACAAATCAACCCTGTCTTTACAGTACAGTACAAGATCTGGCACTGCCCTATGTATTGATACAACACAAGTGAACCCAACATCATATGTGCTGTTTCTCTATTTGCCGCTGCACATCTCTGAATGACTTGGACCAAAAAAAGAAAAAGAAAATCATTGAGTCCCTGCAGAATCCCATAATCCTCATTGCATAAACCCTGGGAATTATCATAGTTTGCAAGAGTGCAAGTATACTTGATGACTAGCCCTTTCAGCAGTAATATCTTCTTAACGGAATTTTTGTGTTATCCCCTATTGGAAAAACACAAGAGATTCCTCAAACAGCTGTACCCTAATGCACATAGGATAGTTATTTGCAAAAATATTTGCAGTCGTAACATACTAGTAGTTACCACTGGGCATTGTTAGTCCTTTATATCTGAACCCAAAAATAAACCTGAAAAATCTGAATTTTAGCAAATTCTGTGGCACTACTTGAAAGCATAATATTTCTCATGAAGTGCACCAGTGGTCTCAGGCTGCATACCCACAACATAATAAAGAAGTCTCTTGGTTTAAACTGAACCAGTTCAGCTTATCTTTAGTGTTGGTAATTTTTTCGCTCAGCTAATCATCCTTCCTCTGGGCACATTTTCCAACATTGCTCTTTATTTGCTCTCTACAGCTGTACTTAGGAAAGAAAGAGATGCTAACACATAGTTGTATTTTTCTCATTTATTCCTTTAAGTGAAGTTAAAAAACTCTCAATGTTAAGGAGCGAAAAATCTCAGGAAGTGTTTTCATTAAAACTGTGCTGGCAGCAACAACTGTGCCTCTGGCATTGAAGGTTGCCTGTGTGGTGTTCAGTTCTCAGCTGCTCTAATAGACTGTATAATGTCTTCCTGTTGAAGTGATTCAGTGTGAGGAAGCAACTTTCTTTCTTTTGTTGTATTCTGACATTTTATAAATTATTATTTTTAAATTTAATACTTTTAAGGCCTTATCCTAACATCGTCAGCGTACTTAAAAGCTTTGAAAATACTAAGGCAAGGAAAGAGATGCTACAGAGATAAGGTTTTACTTGTAAGATCATTCTATACTTGCTTTCTATACTTTGGCACTAACAGAAGACTTTCTACTCCTTTCCTACCTCTGACTTGGAGGGATGCACCTACTAATGGAAACTGCCAATTCTTTTTTGCCTAAGCATCTGGTTCCAAAAATGCCACCTGAAAGTCCATCACGGAACAGAGGAGAAGGAACCGTTCTGAGAATCCAGTGACATCAGGTTGGGCCACAAGTTGTAGGGTAGAATATAGATGAATACCCTATTTCTCCTGCTAGCTGTTCTGACAAATGCGTAAATTGGTAAACCTTCAGCGAGATTTCTTATCAGTTTAGGTATTTTCATAGGTACTCAAGGAACCTTATAGATACCAAGAGGAAGAGACATCTTTATTTCGGTCTAATGCCAACTCCTTCTCCAAATAATGAAAGCCTTCCTCTTCTCTCAAGTAATTTAATACATTGTTATATTGGGTACAGTCATATTCTTCAACTGGCAAGTTTTACTGCATTATATTTTTGGCAAGATGTATGAATAGTTCTTAGGCATTGAGACATTTTCCTCTCCAGATTTTCTGTTTGTCAGTGTAGAATACCTTACTTAAGGTGGTTAATAATTGGTTTGGTAGGTTTAACTCTTTGTACATGCAAGAACCATTGGCAAATAATTCTGGATATTTAAGAATACTCTATGGCAATGTTGGCACATTCAGAACACTGTGATTCACAATAATTGGCTGTTTTAAATCAGATCCATTAAGTACTATTGTGATACATGACATCCCAAGGGAAACTGTACCTGTAACTGTAGCTTTTCTGTATGCAGTTAGGTGCTCGGTATTCCTTATATTCATGAATTTTTGTAGTCAGCAACAGAACAGAACTCACAGCTTTCTATGGGTTTTTTCATCTTGAAAATTTATTTTGTGCTGCAACATCAGCATTGGGCAGAAGAGGAAGTGGAAAGCCTTCATCTTGTATGCAGAGACAAACAACATATTGTCTTGCCTTGGTTGCCAAAGAAACCGAGAAGTGAAGACTCAAGAAGACAGAACTGATAGGAGGGAGAAAGAGATCCAAGGAAACCTTGTGAATGCACATCAGTTTGATACCCAAGGCAGCGCTTTTTGAGTGATTTATGTTGGTATCTTTAATTTGGGAAAGCTCAAAGCAAAATAAAGACAGAATACAAAGTGTTTTCAGGAATCTAAAAAAGGGAAGGTCTGAGAATGCTGTTTCTCTTTGCTGCTTGCTCCTAATGCATTTCATGAGCTGGTGATACAGATTTGTGTGGCACAGGTTTTTTGGTAGTGGGGTAGGGGCTGCAGGGCTGGCTCCTGTGAGGAGCTTCTAGAAGCTTCCTGGCCTCCAGGTGGGACCCGCAGCTGGCTCAGGCTGAGTCATCAGTGAGAGCGGTAACACCTGTGGGGAACAGGTTTGAGAAGGGGAACCTGCAGTGAGTGAGGGGAGTGGGGTGTGAGAGGAACCCCTCTGCAGGTGCCAAGGGTAGGGAAGGAGGGGATGCACCCCGCAGCCTGTGGGGAGGCGGCAGGCTGTGTCCCCCAGCCCACGGAGGGGAGCGGGGGAGAAGATGCCCCCCAAGATGGCCGTGACTCTGTGGTAAAGCCCGCGCTGAGGCAGTCTGTGACTGAAGACCGGCCCGCGGAAGGGACCCAGGCCGGGGAAATCTGTGAGGAACTGCAGCCCACGGGAAAGGACTCGCCTTGGAGAAGCTCGTGAAGGACTGTCTCCCGCGGGAGGGACTCCACGCCGGAGCAGGGGACGAGTGAGGAGGAGTCCTCCTTCTCTGGCTGAGGAGGACGGAGCGGCAGAGCCCAGGTATGGCGGGCGGACCCCAGCCCCCGTCCCCTGTTCCCCTGCGCCGCCGACGGGAGGAGGTGGAGAGAACCGGGGGCGGCGTTGAGGCGGGAAGGAGGGAGGGAGGGAAGGCGGGGGGGGAAGGTGTTCCAAGGTTCGGTTTTACTTCCCTTTATCCTTGTTTTGTTTTGATTTGTAGTAAATTAAATCGATTTTGTTCCTTCCCCAAGTTGAGCCTGTCTTTTGCCCGTGACCATGATTGGGGAGTGATCCCTCCCCGTCCTTATCTCGACCCACGAGCATTTCTTTATATTTTCTCCTCACCCCTCCGTGGCCGGGGGGAGGGGGAGGAGAGTGAGTGAGCGAGCGAGCGAGCGAGCGGCTTCGTGGTGCTTTGTTACCGGCCGGGATGAAACCACGGCCACCACTCCTCACTTTCTCTAGGTGGAATCCTCGTCATGGTGTGTGGGGATCCTAGTGGGAGCGGTTCTGTAGGTTGAAGGGGTTTCTTTGTGGGAGTGAGGTTTATATATGGACCTTACATAACGTTTTACATATATATATATACACACACTCTTACGTATTATGTATATAATGAGACAGAATATATAATATATGGAAATATATAGAGATATGTATAAATCCATACTTTCTGTATTGTGGCGGGATTTACTAAAAAATGTCTATAATGATTTAAATTCAAAGGACAAGAAATACAGCATAGCTTATGTCTGTCTAATTGTAGCAGCATCAGAAATGTTTCTTAATAATAACAAATAGCAAACCTAATATTTATTTTAAATACCAAGTCTACTGAGATTTTCAGAGTTAGACCAGAAAACTTTGTGTAACTATCCCCACATCCATCCCCAGACATGTATGTGTGCATACCACCAGAACTCCTCAGTATTTCAGTGATTTCCTGGAAAGGTCTGGTAAAATATGCTGATGACAAACAAACTTTGTTTGTCAGATATGCATAGCTGTATAAATACTTTGCTGGTATGTCTGAAGAATATTTGACGTGCTGACTGCTTGAATTAAAGCTAAGATGGAAGAGGAGCTGACTAGGTCCCCAGGGGAGCAAAGCACTCTTAATATCTTAACTTTTTATACTTTTTTCAAAGCAAATCCTCACAGGGAGGTTTGTTTGTGTGCACAAAATTATAGATAGTTGTAGGTACAAGCAGCAATGCTTTATTCTTGCAAATGCAGTTATGAGCACTTCAAGAATGCTAACAATTGTGCCTGCAATTATTTATGTTTCCTGTTACTCATACTCTTTCATGTTCCTCAAGTAAAATAGTTCATACTGTACACATTTTTGTAAACTCGGGTCGAGATCCCAAAAATCTACACAGAAATTTGCTTGTAAAAATAATTTGTCAATGTAGAACTTCGCTTCCTCCGGTTGTAAAGTGAATCATACTATTGTGTACAGTTGTTCTTGGGTGAACATTCCTGTTAACTGAAACAGCAACAACAACAACAACAAAGTCTTTGGCACATAAAATTCCAGAGTCTCCTGTGAAAGTACAGTAGTACAGCTGTGTCAGGGTTCAAAAAGGATGGATAGGTTAGGGGCTATGGGAACCAGCTGAAGAAAAGTCTGAAGAGATTTGCCCGAGTGTATACTGATGTTTTAAATGGTCCCCTGAAGGAAAGTATGGTTTTCTGGTTTTAAGTCCTAAAGCTTCATTAAATTTCAGTCTGTATCCTGGGTTCGTCAAGTGACAGAGTTTTAAATAATGTTGAAGCATCTTTCCTTGCTCCTTCAGCATTTTCTCAATGAGGTCCATTATTTTTCAAAGAGTAAAGGCCTTGTTTCTTTATATTCTCTACTTTGGTCAAATTCACAGAGTCCCTTAATCTTTCTGCCTGCCATCTGCTCTAATTTTTCCTTTGATTGTAAATTTTATTGACCAAACATCCTACTAATGTAAATTAAGGACATCTTACTGACTTAAACGGACTAATGATGGTTTATAGCAGCTAAGGATTTGGCATTATGTCTTAAATAAATATATAAATGAAAGTCGGGATGCTGCTATTGGCTATGCCACATCCCAAGAATGCCCTTAAAGTTACTTATTTTTCCCGTGTGTGGTGGTGGTATTTCAGCCAGTATAATCTATAGATCTCTCTCCTTTATTTGACTTACTTTCAGAATATGCGAATTAGGAGTAACGTTCTTTTTGTCAAGCTGTTTTTCCCTGTAGTAAATTGTGTATCTAGATACTTGCTTCCTGTCATAGTACAGGTTGGATTAATCATCTTCTGGGAAGGTCTAGAATGTCGTCTTCATCTCCAAAGGAAGCATAAATGATTAATTTAGACTGGATAGGGAAAGTTAAGTTAAACAAATTCTGCCTGTAGTGACTTTCTACCTTTACTGACTTTGTCAAATGGCTCTTTTTTGAGCACATATTGATATTTCTGAACTCAGAGGAAGGAACTCAGTGGTTTTATATTTCAGTGATATGCAAAAAAAGAAGGTACGCGTTCTGAGAGTGTATCTGCCATCTGTTTATGAAAAGTATGACATAACCTGCACCACTAGTTCCTCTTCCTTTGGCTGATCCCTGTTTATAGATATTTCAAAACATTTTGCACTGTCAGAGGTGTACCTGAACAACTTGGCTAAGGTCCTTATCTTGCCCACAGTATTCCATTTGGTTAAACTATAGTCTCCTCCTCCTTTTTTTTTTTTTTTAATAGGATATTAAGAAGAATTATTTCAGTTGTGGCTTGATAGCTAAATCTTCAGACTTGACAGTTACATGTTTTTCTTTACTGTTTGATAGTCCGTTACAGGGCTGTCCCATTCTGGGTTTGCTGTTAGTTGCTAATCTAAATGGCATGATTATTTATAGTAATGTGTAGGGAAGTCTCAGAATAACAGAATTTGGAAAGGTCAGTAGCAGAGAAAAGTTCCCATATATGAGACATTTTCAAACAAGAAATGAAAGACATTGAGTGGCAGCCCTGTAAATAGGAACATAATTAAAAGTGCAGATGGAAAAAATATGGGAAAGTAGGTCAGGGATGATTCTGCTGATACAGCCAGAGAATAACTGATGCATGTACTAGAGGCTCTGTCATTTCCTTCAAAAGCTTTATCCTCCAAAGCCAGCAAAAAAAAATAGAGTTGAAAGTGCAGGTAGCATTGAGTGGTTTGGAGCATGTTTACATTTTAGAGAGAGAAACAAGGGCAATGTGTGTCTGCAGTCAGGAGTTTGAAACTCCAACAGGAAGAAATCTAGAGAGTATAACTTGTTGGACACTATTTGTTCCCCTCTTTTTTAATTAGTTACTTCCCAATATATGATGCCAAAAGCGTAATTGAATTGGTGTTTGTTCCCAAATAGCTGACCTGGTGCTGCATAAAATGAGTCTTTTTAGGATGGTGTCCTCGGTCTGGTGTGATAATGCTGCTGAATATTTTGAAAATCTTTCCCTCAAAGCTGTTGTTGGCTTTTGTTTTTAGCTAGGACAGACAGGGATGACTCATGGGTGTTAATTTGGGTTTAAAGCTGTATTTTTAAACCTCACTCTACAGTTTGTAAGTGCTCAGAGTCTGTTCAGGAACTCAGACCTGCTGCTATTTAGGGGTTATTTGTATTCACAGCATATTCTTGTTTCAAAGGACAGCATCAGTCAGGGCATTGTGTTGAGTGGATGTGTGTCAGTTTGACTGAAAGGTGTCCAAATCTGCACATTCACCACTTGAACTGTTGCAGTGGTTCTAATTTAAGTTTCTCTCCATGTGCATTCAGATGCTGTTAGTTGTGTTGTCCTCTCTCTGACAGATGTTTGCTTAACATTGCTTTTTCTTTGGGTAGTAGATATTAAGGAAGTTCCCTCTCTTTATGCTTGCTGTTGCTTTGAGCTACTGCAGTAATGCAAAATGGTAATAAAAATTTTCTGGGGCAGATCTTGGACTCCCAGAGTTCCCTTTGCAGAGGGAAATATGCTGGACGCATTGTGTTTGCCAATAGGAACAGTGAATTAGAGGTGCTCAATGGCATCAAAAAACTCACAGAAAATAGCACTGCAGTCCTCCAAAAGCTAGTGTGCTTCTAAAAATATCTAGATAATATCTGTAGATATGTGCGCTGTTTGGATAACTTATGTTCAGCCAGAAACATTTATTAATTCTGAATATATTATTTGCTATGAATGATTCCCATCACCACTTTTCTGTTGCAGCAATCATCTAAACTTAATAGGGCTTTTCTTCTAATTAAGGTTTTCTTTATTGTCTGCGTTTAGGTAGTGGTGAACTTGTGTTTCCATCATCTGAGAAATATTTTCAGGTGTTCTGTCTTCACTGCTCCCCTCCCCATTTCTGATCAATACCATTTCTTTCTTCCTGAACTAATTATTTTAATGCTTTACTAATTGTCAGTCCAGATTGATAAGTAGGCTTAAAATTGTTCAAAATCGATCAATACTATAGCTCTGATTAGCACTTTAAAGTTCAATCATTGATTCTCACCTAAGTGTCTTCAATTACAGTGCCTGTCACTTCAGGTTGCTGGTCAAGTTTGTATCTATTATAAAGAGATTGTGATAACTTTGAAAGTCCTTTATATAGGCATTTTTTTTGTCCAGTCTAATTTTTTTTCTGTTTGTCATGCACTTGAAATATTGTAGGAATCCTCCATATATGTTCACAAAATATGAAGCCTGTCTTCTTAGTAAGCATAGCATTCTTGGACCTAGCATATTTGGGGAGAAGAAAGTATGCTGCTTATTAAATAATTTTAATTATCAGAGCCTTTGAAAACTGCTTGAGACCCTGCTTGCGCCTTCTTCATTTCTGCTCACTGTAAGCTTTCTCTTTTTGTCACAAGTCAATTCTGTGTTTTCTACAAAGGATTTCTCTTGAATGTCCAGTTAAGAACAGCATATTTTTTTACCATTACAAACATTGTTTTTCAGTGAATAGCAACAGCTACTGAGAGAATTTGTGTTTAAAGTTAAGCTTGAAAACAGTCTTTAAAGTCTTTTATTCCCTCTCTGTCTTCCAGTCAGTAATAGTGTTTACAGTGGATGTATGCATGTACAAGCATCCCTGCGTACATAAATTAAAACTGTTTGTATATTGCTAGACAGAACAGACAGCTTTTATGTTTTTGACTCAGTATGACAATGCTGAAATGTAACCTGCAGTTAATAATCAGACTTGTTTTTAGGAGCTAGGAACAAGATTGGTCATCTCTCACCAATTCACATATTTTCAATATAAGCAGTAACATGGAAGGTAGAATGTATTCACTGGATTTTTCTTCTCATCATTCTTAAATATTAAGTCCTGAAACTTTGATTTAATATTCATAGGTCTCTGAGTTCAAATTGCATTATAAGTAATTGCTGGAATAAACTATAGAAACAATTACAATAATTAATAAAAAGCAATTAATTGCTTCATTTCTTTTGTTAAATTTATTTCTTAAGGCAAGGAAGTAGCACTGTTTTAATCTAGTCTCAACTATGCGTAAAGTAAAGCTATATGTAAAACAATTATATAAAAAAGACAAACATAATGAAGCACTGGTAAAAATAAGGAAGAAAAAGGAAAGATTGTGTGGACTTAAAAAAATTGTTGTTGTACAGGATATGAAAACTAGATAGGCCTAACTTCTCATTAGTGGTTTTTTTCTGTAAATAGTGTCACTTCTGTGAAAATTATTATCACAAGATGGGTCTGAGAACAGTAAACCTGAAGGTCTCTCGTTCCATCCTGTAATATTTGAGTTTGGAGTAGTAAAGAAGTACTTCACAAAAAAGCACTCTTAACCTGGTGCAAAGATGACCTGGTCCCCATTTCTTCCCCTTCCCTTCACACCAATTTTGAGAGAAGAAACATTGGATTTCCCTGATGAATACAAAACGGAGGCGAAAGGTGTCATGGAGGCAATGAGGGTATTAACAGCAGAAAACTTACAAAAGCAAATAGGTCCTAAACTGATGGAGTAAGGTATAAATTTTATCCTTCTCTTGTATCTCAGTCACCCCTTCCCAACCTCATTACATTTACCCTATTTTCAAATGTAGATAAGTTAAGGAAACTGGCTTTGTTCACGGACTGTGTATTCATATCCATGGTGCTTCTGGTTGAAACAATATTAATGACAAAACATAGAGAAATCACAGCATGGAAGTGAAGATGGTGTTCCAACCATCTTTTGTGTCCTTTCCACTTCTTGACACCCTCTGAGCTGGTCCCTATGAGCTCACCTAATCTGAAGGCAGGCATTTGGAGTTGTAAGGCAAAGTGCCTAGTTTTGACTATGAGAGCAGAGATATTTATCAACAGAAAGTGAAGCATAGTGCAAATTCTGAGCTTGAAATGGGGATCAAACAATAATCCTCTACAAAGTCCTTTCAAATATTCTTCTGGGCTTGGTGCCTGGGGCAGCTTGAAAATTAGATTTGCTGCCAATACAACTGCATAGCCCCATCTCTTTGGTTTTAAAATCCAGTTTGTGCTCTGTTCAACACAAGATGAAGATGGCTTTTAAGCTTGAAGGCTTTATTTATATTTGCATCATCAAGGCTGACTTCCTAAACCACCAGTTCAAAGCAATGACATAAAAGAAGGGTATTTTTTGTCATCTTTTAAAAATAGAAATTGTGTCCCCATTGTGCATCATCTTGAAAATGACCCCTCTTACTGTTTTGAATACAAAAGGTACAAAACCAAAACAAAATTAAACATTTACTAGCTGTCTGGAATTCAAAACAAGCAAAAATGCACTATGTCAATCAGTGTGTCATTAGTGTTATCTTTTAAAAAACAGAGGAGACAACTGATGAAGTAGAAGAAACTCACCAGCATTCATATTGCTGAGTTTTAGTGGGGCAGGTGGGAGGATAGTTGGGTTTTTTTCAGTTTTGGTAGATTTTGTATGTTTTTTAGTTAAAGCTCTCAGCTGAGGTTCAGCAGGTTAGAATTTGGTTCTTAAATTAACTGCAGATTAGGACATGTCATTTCGGTCTGCAGCTTCAAAGTTATTGGTTACCCAAGTTCCTCTGAGATCGATCAGCGGACATGGCAATTCACTAAGTTTTTGTGTGCCATGTTATCCATTCAGAAAATGGAGGCATTAATGTTTGCTTCTTCCCAGCTTTTCTCTCTCCTGTATACAGCTGAGCTCCTTAGGCGGAAGTCTGTCTTACAGGTGTGTTTGTGCAATATCCAAGTATAATCATGCCTCCCTCTTAGCTGGAATCTCTAGATACTACTGTCATATTCAGAATTATATCATTAGGTATGACACCAACCCTGTATTTGCAGTCATATTCCTCTATTTGTAGAAGCAGACTAAGTAGGTGGATTTAGCAAAAACAAATGGGTGTTTGGGTTTTTTTTCCCCCGACTGAATGGATATTTCAATATTATGTGTTACCACTATAGAGGAGCTGATTATTCCTAAAATGGCTGTTTTCCATCCATCCTTGATCCGAATCCTTATGCAAATACCCCAACTTTGTGGATCCAAATATACAATCGTCGTCATCTCTCATTTTTCACTTATGAACTATGTCCACTTGAATTACTCTCTGTCTGCAAGCATTTTCATAATGCTTGAAAACAAAGTACACTGTGACTTTTGTCCTACAATTATTCACGTCACAGTATAAATCCAAATATCCCTTCTGCATGATAGTTAAAATATAAGACCTTTTTATACACTCCAGGAAATATCACTTGAAATGGTTTGGATTTGGACTTTTTTTTTAAGAGTGTATGGATCTAAATCAGATGTTTCAGAACTTGATGTTTTGCTCAGAATTAATCCTTGTGCCCTTTCTTCCAAGTAAGAACTTCCTCCAAAGGTTTATGTTCTAGTAGATGCCTAAATCACAGAAGCAGAAGCTACCATTAAGTAATAGAGTGCTACACTTGCATAAAATGTATTTTTAAAATTTTCTACAGCAAAGATATCCAGGTAATAAATTACTTGTGCACTGGGATTATCAGTAAGTAATTCATCGTACATACTGAGGAAGGATATCTTAAATGTTACATTCCACAGAAATACCCGTAATTAAGCTTATTCTCCTTACGCTTCAGTATTTTCAGAGTTTATCTTGAGCCCTTTTATATACCTCAGAAGAAGCACAAGCAAACGGCTCACACGGAAAGCAGGAGTCAGAATTAGGGAATTTAACATCTGTCATGTAGACTACAGTTGAAATAAAAATATTACAGAAAGTGGATAGCTAAAATTAAGTTGTTAATTCCTTATATATTTAAAGGCGTGAGTTTATTTTCAAAAAAGCAGCACAGGCTCAGATACCTGTTATTTAAAGCATAATGCTCCTTATGTACCAGGCTACATATACACACTCTGTATTGTCTCCTCTTGCCCTCTTGCTGCATGGAGGCTTCTGTTTTCCAGAGAGCTCAGTCAATGTAGAATCTACTTGACAAATGAAAGCCTGCTATTTTGCAGCTGCATGTTACACAACAGATAACAAAGGACACAGAGCTAAGGTTGCTCCTGTCCTTCTCAGTAGCTCCTGTTTGAACTAAGGGTTAAGGCTACCTGCCAGGGCTGTGCCTTCTCCAGCTCATGTACATTGCCCAAGCTCGTAGCTGGTTCAGGCACTCTTGGCAGTGTAGTCACAGCAATGCGGAGCTTAGCCTAGCCTAATTGCCCGAATATTTACACAGCTTGTCAGGAGATCTTTATAGCCTGTGCCGAACCACTCTACTTTCCTCACCCAAACTAGCGCATTTAAAGGTAGTTCAGATGTGTATACACAAGCTGCAGTCCCACCTTTGATAGCCGAGTGAGTGGATATACACTCTGTTATAGACAGGGCAATTGCACACAACTGTAGGAGTTTGGTAGCCTGTAACATAAAGCAACAGGTCAAACTCAGACTGATAGGCTGCCGTTACATAAATCAATAGTATGCCCTCCTGTGGCTACTGCCTTCTGTAATAGTCCTTCTTAAAATGAAAGGAAAGCAAAACAAAAAAAAACCACATTAGGAATGCAGGGAATTGAAAAATAGTCGTAAAAATCATGAGAAAATGCTCTATGTGAAGAAAGATTGAAACTCCCAGGACCGTGCAGTTAGAAGACAGACTGTCTCCACGGGTGATAGAATCAGGAGTAATAAGTGTTATGTGGAACATAAATGAGATCATCTCTCGGGATGGTGGTTTATGCTGTTGCTACCTCTGAAATAGTTTCAGGCCTGCATGTCTCCTGGGATAATGTAACAGTGGATGTTATATGAGGATAGTTACAAATACTTTTTCCAATGTGTAGATTTCAACACTTTATTTTTATCCATATTGGAAGGTACCACCTGCTTCAATTTCATACACTGCAGCCAAATCAGCTTTGAACTCAGACACAGCACAGGTTTGACTGTTCAGACAACTTTCTTAATAATCTCAGGTTTATGTTCCTGAACCTTGCTTTAGGTGAACTGATATTTTTTTGTTGAATGAGTCTTTGATAATCTAGTTTGCAAACTGATACCTTAGATAAATAAGTGTACCAGTGCATTAAGAAACTACAAGAAAGGGGCAATTTGCATTTTTATGCAACTTCTCTTTCTTGCGATGAAATCCTGAAGTACTTAAAGAGCATCAGCAAATTGCAACCATTATACACACATCACCTCGTTGCAGGTTTCTCTAGTTTTTATTTCCCTTGGGAAATGTCTACTGTGGAGCTGATGGCCTTGAAGGCTCACACCGTTGGTTTCTTGAGTTTTTCTAACCTTGATTTTGAGTTTTGAAATTGTGAAGGCAAAGGAGAATCAAACCCCTGAAAGGGAGGGGGGGAATCATTTACATGCAAAGGAACAGTCCAAACAGCACCTTAATATTCCATAAAATAGGAGTTGCAAGGCTGAAAGTCAGTAGTCTTGTCGGCATAGTCCTTGTGTTTTCTTGTTGTCAATTATGATCATTATTAACAACATAGACTTTATAGGGAGTGGGACAGATTGTTGCTCCAGAGAGCTTATTCTGAGCAGGAGCAAATATTACTGTTGGTTTTTCAGAATTTTGAAGGGTGGTTTGGTTTTTGGAGACCCTCAGTTTAACTGATGAATACACAAAATCAATTTTTAAATCTAAAAAAATCTTGTGAAGCAGTAGGAATTTTTCAGATGGATTTCATGTACTTTTTTCCTGTATAAGTGAGTTATACAGGAAAGAACATGAGCTTCAACAACTATCAGTAAGTTTATTACTAAGTTCCTGAGGGCACATAAAGAAAATTCCACTGTTATCACAGGGAACTTAAAAACTGACAGCTGAATATGGCTTCTGTATTTGACCTGCCCCCTTTCTCTTTTCAGTTTGATGGCTTGACATCTCCATCAGGCTAGATCTGACTTCAGTGTTTTGAAAAATTTCAATAACTATTACGCTTTTTCTCCCACCATTATTTTGTCTTCAGTGACAGCATGCCACTCCATGTACAACTGAGCAGATCCATATCTCTAGGATTCTCTTTTGTATCCTCTGGTGGAATAGTGGTTTATGCTTCTGTAGATTTCTAAATTTACATGGAGTTTGTTGGGGTTTTGATTATATTCCCTCTCCTCTACATACATGTCTGACTGTAGCAAGGTACAGCTTGCAAAGAGAATTCAAGAAGCTTCTTTGGCTCTTCATGGGAATGAGTGAGCACGTTGTAATGGCTTTACAATTGTTCCTTTTGGACAACTTCATGAGTTGCTGATTGATTTAAGTGAGACAGCTTCTGAGGGCTGTCATATAGCACACATAGAGGTTATGGGGAAGTACTGGATTTCCAATGCTTACCGCAAATGAAGGCAGCACAGTTTCATCTCAAGGTACTGTCCTGCTACACAGAACTTGGTTCCTGTCCCCTTGAGTGGCTAGGCTGTCTTGTACCTCATTGCAGGTGTAATGTCAGCTGCCAGTGGCCTAGAAACATACTGAATATTGAATTGTTAGTGGCAACTTTGGGTGAATGGTTCTTCAATATGTGATTAGTGTTATAGACGCTTGTGACAAATTGGAGGAGCCAATTTGTAGTGAATAAAAAAAGTCGAATTTATTAGCAAGCGATAAGGGAGCAAAACAGCGCTGGGCGGCCGGGGAGGCAGTGCTCCGCCACAAGCTCGCAACTTTATGTTATAGTTACGTTCCTTATATACAGTTCATGCACCTCTTTCTTGCAAGTCTCCGCCTTGTCCTGTTTCTTCTTTCTTCATTCATGCAGGTCTGTTACTAAGCAGATTTGGTCTATCTTCTCAAGGACGAGTGTCTTTTGATGTAGAATGTCTTTTGATGTGAAAAAGTACAGTTTTGGTAGAGTCCATCCCCTTATCTGGTAGATTATAGCTGTTGTTCTTTTCCCTTCTTAGCTAGTAAGTTATAGCCATTCTCCTCTTCCCATGACCTTTATGCACCAATTAACCAAGCTTTGTTATTTACACAAGGCATCTGCTAACTTTCAATATGTCTCTTCTCCCTTCCCGATTTCATGAACAAACTTAACTCATTCATTACGATTAGGAATGAAGTAGAAATCTTTAAATGGTCACTGTGCCTTGCAATTTGTATAACACAGGTTATGAAAAATATTGCATAGAAATGTATGCTATGTCATGCAAGGTTTTCTATGCAAAATGGAGAAAGTAGAAAAAAAATTATCCAGGCCAGGGCTTTTATTGTTACGTTCAAGAAACGATTCAGCTAATAGTTGAAAAATGCTCTTCTAGATAATATAAGTGCTTTTTATCCACATAAGATAATTCACTGTTGTAGTGGGTTGTCTTTTATAAGATTTTTGTAGGAGGCAGTTCAATCAAGAGAATGTTCTTTTCCACGAAACAATGTTAACTGAAAGCAGTGTACCTCCCAGTAGGTGACTTCTGTGAGTACTCGGACTACCTCTACAGCGCAGAGTTAGGTTTCCACTAGCGGTTGGTTTGAAAATCTGTCATAAAAGTGAACTGGAAAGCTCAAATAAAAACTGAAATAATTCTAGACTTATGTTCTTGAAGACACCTATTGATCGGGCTTTCAGCATATGTGTTACAGAAATTTGTTTAAACTTTTAAAAGTTGTTTTCCTTCCCACATCTATAAAAAATTATGTAATGCTTTTATCTCATTAAAAATATATCAGAATATACTATTTTGTGGTATCTCTAGTACCAAAAATTGCAAAGGTTTTTTCCCTGAGATCTGACAATGACGTTTGACAAGAAATCTGCATTGAATGAGAAAGTGCCAGTAATATTATTCAGTAAGGAAAAGGGATTGCAGAGGGATGAGTGGGTGCAAAAGGTGAGATATATTTGTGTACTAATCCTGCTGTGAGTGGTAGGAGTGAACACACAGCTCTGCAATTAACCACTTTGGAATGAGCTTTGAGATTACTGAATAAAAGAAGCCTGGACAGCTACATATTTGAACATAGGAATTATATTTGTTGTAAGAAATACAATGCATCAGGACCATTGTTGCTGCACATTTTTCCAGCTTAACATAAGGTACAAAATAGGAAGAGATGGAGGTGGTGACTGTGACTACACTTTCAATATCCAGCCTCAGGTACAAAAATTACTCTGTGCTGTAGACAAGGCTAGGAACATGAGTTCATTTTGTTATGTAAGATCTGAAGTGTGATCAAAGGGTAATTTCATGAAGATGTGTTTCCCCCCCCCCCCAGTTGTAAAGAAAGTCATTGAGTGGTGACACAGAAGATGCTGGGAGGGCTAATGTATGTGACTGTCGGCAGATGGCAGCTATGGAACAATATTGGCCACAGTTGCTAAGGAAAACACAGGCCAAACCAGCTACCTTCTGATTAGACTGTCTTGAATCCAGATTTAGTATTTTGGAAAATCACCTCATTTTCCTTGCGCAACAGTTTTTTGTGGTCTGAGGGAGACTTTTTCCTTTGGCAGTCAGTTTTGGGGAGTGGGGAAGCTAGGGCCATGACATGGGCAGGCACTGACCCCCTGTCCCCAGCGCCATGATGCTCAGCCAGGGGACTGACATGAGGCCCGATGGTGGCTGCAGGGATGAGGCTAGGACAATGACTGGCTAGGAAACCACATTGGTGGTTTGGGGCTGGGGAGGGAGCTGGCTGTGCCATGGAGCGATGGCTGAGCTTAAAGCAGCCTTGAGAGGGGGGAGGCCCTGTAGGGGCTCTTCACAGCCTGCTCCCACCCAGCTCCCAGCCATCAGGCCCAAGCCCTGCGGCTGCCTCTGGACAGGTCTGGTTAGGAACCCACAGCCAGACCCCTGGGGGGGGGTGGGGAGGTGACATGAGGCTGCAGAGGTTTGGGGTGACAGAGCAAATGCTTAATAGGACATGGCTCAATTTTTCTCTTGCTTATGTTACTCACTGAAGCTGGGGTGCTGCTAGGGACTCTGTCAGATTCTTGGTCTGATGGAGAAAGGCCATTGCAGTGTGGCCACTGAAACAAAAGCCTTGGCACCTGCATTTCCTGAGGTAGGTAAAATGGTCTCCATGTTTCTGAAGCCACTACTTCGTAGTAGACTTGCTATTTATCAGCCCATACCTAGTCTACCATATGGGGATGACCATCATGCAGAATGATCTGGGTAAATTACTGAAGCCTCCTGAACTGCTTGATTCCCTGGATGTTAGTGAATTGAGTTTCAATCTGAGTTTGGAGTCATACGTGCCTTGGGGTAGAAGCTGATCCCATCCGTTACTACTGGCAAATGCTTTAATCATAATGTATGGGCAGCATTTGTGACTGTTGATCATGTGGAACCATCTGGCATTATTAACTAATGCTGGGATATTTGTGGTCATTTGCTGATAGCATAGTGCTACTCTTGAATATTTCTCGCTGCTCTTAATAGGCAAGCCTTGAGCAACTGGCCATTTTTTAAAATCTCAAGCTCTCTCAAGTCTTTGTCTGTAAATATTTGATTATATTTGATACAGTATATTAAAATCCATAGGAAATCTACAATAAAAATACAACCACAGGATTTTCAGTATAGTGGTGATATTCAGTTGCATGTTTACCTTGCATAGAAGGTCAGGCACACAGTAAATATCTCAGGTTTATTTTACAAAGCTTTTGAACAGGGTGAGGTTGAGATGGCTGAGGTCTGATTCCTAACAGTATGAATTGTGGGAGTCTACCAGAAGAAGTGACTCTGAATTCAGGTGATTAAATGAATCTACTACTTCAGCCTACAGTATATGTTCCTGAAGTCATCATGTTGAATGGAGTGGTAATGTTCGTGTTGGACGTAACAGAAAGCATGTTCCCATCCAATCCATTAAAAGAATGCATGAAGGTTTTTTTGAAGTTGCCTGACTGAATTGATGAAGCTATCTCCAGGGACTTTTTCACCTACCTCATGTATAAGAATGAGTTTCTTGTTTACTGAACTTGTTTATTAAGCAGTAATATGAAGTAGTAGATAGTAAAGAGGGGTGTTCAGAAAAAATAGCATAGTAATATAAACTCTTGTGAACTTGGCTTTTAAAGGAATGTTAACTGAGTGCATCCTACTGTCCTGATGTTTGGGTCTAATAGACAGTTCTGTGTTTCTCCATTTTTTGTAAAAGAAGACAAAAGATAGTAGCTCTTCTTCCCCCACAGGTGAAGTTGGCCTTTCTTTATACACCTGTAGGTTTCTATGTAAATATATAAGCTTTTTATTTATATTTAATTAAAGGTCTTGCATGCGTATGCACGATTTATTATTATCTGGTATAAACATGTGAAACTGGATAGATTCATCTATGATGATGGTAAAAAAATTCCTGATTTTATTTGTGACCAATGTTTCTGACTGATTTTGCTGCTAGATAAATGATTGTGTCAAAAAGCCACAGGTGGTCTTCCTCTCTTCTCCTTGATTTTACTCTATCATGATTTGCTACAATTTTCAGTTAGTGTTTTCTTTTGTCAAAAGTTCTCGTGGCGTAAGTGAATCCAGGTACAGCTTTAACCTAACAGATATTCATTGTCCAAAAGAAGGTAGAAGTTCTGTTAATGGGTATTGGTATCAGGATGAATAGTGCTTTTCATTTTCCATTTTTGCCATACTATTATGCCCTCCTAAAGCAGCACAGATCAAAGGAGGCTGTGTTGGTGAGACTGTAGAGCTTTCTGGTTTCAGGACTGCAGATGGGATCAAAGCAAACAGTAGACTGTCATAGTCCTGCAGTTCTGCTGGTTGACAGTACATACCTACAGCACCAAAATCCTTGTGGTTCCCAACCAACCAGACATCTCACCAACTACCTCTGGGTGACAGCTTCCTCACTGCAATGAAGAGCCTCCGAGAAGCTGCCGACAGGAACAGACTGTTAAACTATCAAGATATATCAAAGACGTTTTCCTGCTTGTTTTCTTCATTCCCTATCTAGCAGAACATACCTGACATCTGGCAATATCAAGTTGGCAATATTTCTGCATTTGTTACTCCTTTTTTTTTCTGCATATGCAATATTGATGCTGAGGAAAGTCAGTACTGCAGTTCTCCATTGAAAAGGCAGGGGATTTTGTTGCAAATATTCTTATGTCTTGTCTTAGGATTCTGTGGGCAGATATATTTGGTGACGTCTGTTTCTCTAATTGAACTGTGGCAGACACTTATTGCTTTCAAAGATCTGTTTATAGAACTTAGAGGAGTATCTGGTTATTAACCTCTCTGTCCTTCTGATGGCATCTGGGAAGCTAGGAGTGCACCTCGTAATTCCTTTTCACAATAGCATAGGAACATACTGAATATCTGCCAGGAAAACTTCTAAGGTAAGTTCTGTTAGTGTTGATAATATATTTTGTCAGTAGTACAGCTGACTATGGGAGAAGTTAATGCACAGGTCAACACCCTGTATCAATGAGATGGAACATTGCAGATAAGACCAGACTATGCATGTGTCATTAGTTCATTTTGAAATGAAAGAGAAAATCCTCCACTCTAGAAGGCAAAATCTGCCCTGAAAACTCACACAATGCATTGTTTCCTATATCTTTGTGTCCCTCTATTACCACCTTACTGGTTTGAATTGTCAGTGGCATTTCCTAACTTTCCACCCACCCTTGAAGGATACTAGTAAATGTGAGGAAGTTTCCTGGTTAAGAGCACTCAGGAGCACAGATGTTCTACCCTGGTGACTGGATCCAATATCCGGCATCATTAACAGCCTGAGTGAGTCCTATTGCAAGTATAATAGAATTATATCCAGCCTTATAACTCACAATGGGCTGGGACATTGATTTCCTACTGAATATTCAACATAGCTATCAGCTATGACAGAAATTGTCTATCAGTTCAAACCAGAAATGCGTAATAGTATTCCATCCCCTCTACCCAGTTCAGCCTTGGGCTCAGCAGGAGACGTCTATTTGGTTTTTTTAAACTCTGCCTGTCCTAATCACAAATTATTTTTCCCAAATAATGGAAGGTAACATGGTGAAGCAAACATCCCAAGACCTGGGGGCCCACTGTATGCTCTGGATGGGAAAGGAAAGAAACTAATGTTAAGGAGGAGACTTTTGTAGGGGACTAGCCTTTCCCAGTCTGAGACATGCAAAGGAAAGTCCTTTAGAAGCTTTCAATATGCACAGGTAAATTAAGGTCCTTGTGCTTCTTTTGGAGCAGATAGACCCTTACACCAGCTAAGAACACATGCTGATATTCTTATTTCAATGCAAGATATTTTTAAGCATTGTAAGACATCATCCACATACCATGTGCTTCTGAATACTTTGTGTGAGGCAGACTGCTGGCCTGTTTGTCTGTTCTTTAGGGCATTCTAAAGGATAGTCTAGTATATCTAGTGGTGTATTCTTTAGACTGAAAAAGCTATTATAACTGCAGAAATGCGATGGATGAGGAATGGATAAAGCACCAAGAATGGAAACTTTACTGAACAAAAGAGACATGCTTGTGTTTATAATGCTAAGGAGTAATAAAATTGTCTGAAATGAAAGCTTATTTGGCAAGAGGAAGTTATGAGGCTCATTGCCTACAGATCATTAAAGATCCATCATTGAGGTTGTAAGCTCAGGTCATGCAATTTTTCAGAAAGACAGAATACAAGAGGGAAACAAAGCCTGGTAATATTCATTAGATGTGTATAATTAAAAGCGTAAAGTGAATGAATCTATTATGGCTTGCACTACAGCAGAGAAGGACTAATGACCAAAATTGGAGATTAGCCTGAAGGAGTCTAAACTGTTGTAATTGACAGTTTACATAAAATCTTCCCTGAAGGACTGGTCTGTCATTCATTTAGAAAGTTTTTATTCTAGCTGTGCAGAGGGGACCTTAATTCTGGACATGGAGCATCTTTGTTGGCTCTGAATTCCCCATAATGATGCCTGTGGCACAGAAGTCAGAATAGAAATTTTTGTATTGTTGCTATATGTCACGAATCTCCTGCTTCCTGCATCCGAGGCTAGGAAGTTGGGCTTGTGTCAGAGACAGTCCCAAAGCTACTTGTGCTGCCTGGATCATCTAAAGGGCACAATATTGCTATTTGTCACTCTTTGAGATGATGAAACAATGAATGCTGAATTAAAGTTCAAATTAGTTTTTAATAGAAAGTGAAATAATCAATATCTACCAAGAAAACAGAATAGTGGTGGGAGAGATGGGACCTCTAGATCACATTTTGGATTCAGGGCATTACTAGTATTGCTTTACTTCATACTTAAAATTTTACACAATAATTATTTGTAACACTAAAAAAACCAAGCATCTGAAAGTTCCCAGTGGACTGAAATGAACTTGAGTGAAATATGAAGGAGTCAGCAATAAATATTCTAGTTCATATAAATAGCTATTCAACATAAGAAATAATCCTGCCTAAACATAATGTAAAATCACTAGACCAATTTAGACAAGAATAAAAGTCAACAACTATAAAAAGTGTAAGCAACAACAGAAAAGGACATAAATAATGAAAAGAATTTAAGCAAAATACTGAATGCTATAAAAAGTATGCATTAGCCATGCCAGGAGAACTAAAATGAGACCTATGGAAACACATATAGAAGACTTGGGTAGCAAGACAGAATTCACTGAAGAGAGAAATTAAAACATTAGATGAGGGGATTAGAAAAGAAGATGGAGGGAATGATAAAGCAGACCATTAACATGGATGCTTCTCTAGTGTATTTACTTGAGAGATCAGGAAAAATATGCCATCTGACACTATTTGTGTATGCAGTATTCTGAATGATTTTGTGACCAATGATGCAGAAGCATTTAATGATTTAGCACAAATGAAAACTATCAAGTCTCCAGAACTAGATGGAATTTCTTCTGAGTTTTTATTAAGGAGGCTATGGAAGAAATATGCAGGGCAGTGGAAAGCAGCATAGAACAATTGTCAGGCTACAGCGGGTTAAGAGTAAAAACAGTAAAAAATATTGTGAAATTCATTTGTTGTCCTTATGCAGATCTTAGTAAGGTAGATCTCAAATTGAACATCATAGTGGAGTTTTGTCTGAGTTACGATGTCTAGTGGATTTGATCAGGGTCTGAAGCCATGATTTGCGTGCCAGAGGAGGACTCTAATCTGGTGGCTATAATGAGCCTGAAGGTGGTTTCTCTGAGGTTCTCCTGCTGATATGACTCCATTGATACAAATAAATACATTTTCAGAGGACAAGAAAGGAGGAGAAATTGATTTAGCCAATACCTTGGCTTCATGCTGGCACAAATAAAAACCCTCCATTTTCTATGTAGCTTGATAAGTTTTAAAAGATTGATCAGAGCAAGAGTGAGAGGATAGAAAGGCTTGCTATTCCGATGTATAGAGAAAGTAAGTAAAAGGGAACAAGCTGCATCAGTTTGCTTGAGTTGAGCAGACTGGACTGAGCTCTCATGCATTGAACTTGGAAAATGTTTGCTCTCTGTGTACAAAACACCTCATGAGGGAAGGTCTGCTTGTGCCCTAGGCTGGTCCTGTTCATTGGGTTAATGGAAAACTGCAAATGCCCTTCACTACACTAGATTTTAAACCTTAAATAGGCAAAGCACTACCTCTGCTTTATGTCAGCTGCATATTTGTCTCCTCTGACAAATGATACAAAAGGAGAACATAATCTGGGTTGTGGTGTTGTGTTTTGGGGTTTTTTTCCCCCTTGTTTGTTTTTTTCTCTCCAGTAGCTTGTTCCTAGTAACTAATAAACAAGTACAGGTGTTGCTCATGTTACTTGATGTCTCCAGCTGGCCCTTTCAAAACTCCATAGTCTTCCTGCAGCTTTAATGACTCTGGCAGGTATGTACTTTCTACCTGGAGTGTTGTGGTTTAACCCCAGCCAGCAACTAAGCACCATGCAGCTGCTCACTCACTCCCCCCCATCTAGTGGGATGGGGGAGGAAATCGGGGAAAAAAAGTAAAACTCCTGGGTTGAGATAAGAACGGTTTAATAGAACAGAAAAGAAGAAACTAATAATGATAACACTAATAAAATGACAACAGTAGTAATAAAAGGATTGGAATGTACAAATGATGCGCAGGGCAACTGCTCACCACCTGCCGACCGACACCCAGCTAGTCCCCGAGCGGCGATTCCCTGCCCCCCCCCTTCCCAGTTCCTAAACTAGATGGGATGTCACATGGTATGGAATACACCGTTGGCCAGTTTGGGTCTGGTGCCCTGGTTATGTCTTGTGCCCTGGCTGGGCATGAGAAGCTGAAAAATCCTTGACTTCAGTCTAAACACTACTGAGCAACAACTGAAAACATCAGTGTGTTATCAACATTCTTCACATGCTGAACTCAAAACATAGCACTGTACCAGCTACTAGGAAGACAGTTAACTCTATCCCAGCTGAAACCAGGACATGGAGTTTCAGGACCAAAAAGTTCAGATATATCACTTGTTTTCACCTTTGTGACCACCTAATGTTTTTATTTTCACATACATATTTTCTTGCCAGTTTGAAGCTTACACCTTTTGGTTTGTTGCTACACACCCTCGCTGGTAGAACAGAAAGAGTTGTTTTACAGAGGAGCTTGTTCCACACTGTCCAAAGTAAATGTTTCTGCATACACTTCTGTTAATTTGTTTTAATATTAACATGTGAAGAGTGTAATTAAGAAAATATGACACTATCCTATAATTGAGACTAGACAGTTAAAAATCTGTTTTCCTGTCTTAGTTCTATATGTTTTGTTGTTAATTCTGCTGAGTAAATATGTCATTGAGACAAGGTGTTGGAAACTTTCAGCTCATGTGTCACCCATCCAATTTTTAACTGAAAATATTAGCCTGGGAGTGATCCTGCAGCAAGAAAGAACGTAGTTTAAATATCAGATATGGGGCTGAATTTGCAGGTCAAACAGCTCCATGGAATCCTATTTTAAGTTCCAAATGCAGCAGATTTTTTCAGGACTTGAGAGGTAGTGCCCAATTAGGCTTTTTATGTGGGCATTTTTCACAAGAAAGGTAGACTCTAGCATCTTCCATAATAAAACTGAGAAGTAATAAATGTTAAAGGGGACTTAAGCCTCTAAATTGCTTAATTTTGTATATGAGTTCCTTTTTTATATAAGGTCTTACCTCCTGCCTGTTTTTTTTCGGGTTTTTTTTTTTCCTTGTATCCTGGGAGTAAAAGAAAATTTTGAGGAAGTGGGATATTGCATACATTCATACAATATCTTTCATTTGGGGACTGTGACATTTCATTATGGGCTGGCAAGAACTGCAGTAATACATATTGCAGCTCAGATGGGGTGTCCTTAAGCTCATATAGAAGTGCTAAATATTTTCCAGGCACAATGTCTGAGATTGTCAGAATTTAACAAATGTTTCCTTGAGCAAGAGGCCAAGTGGGATGTTGAACTGTGCCAAGGCCCTAACTTTACGTACAACTCTAAACCTCTAGACACAATGGTCATGTATTTTCTCCTGAGGCAAAGCAGCATTATTTATAGATGAATGTTTTTTATTATTATAAGACTTTGATTTATGAATTTTAATATTAAACAAAACAGTGCTTTCAAGTGAATTGATCTTGAAACAAGAAAATATGTTGTCATTTAACTGTATGTTTAATGGTATGCTACTTATAATTGTAATGATTGTTTGCCAAGCATAGTTTCAAATAAAGAAATGCACAGATGGTTTTCTTATTTAAGTGCATTAAAATGCATACAGAATGTTTAGAAATGCAAATCCTTTAAATCAACTACTTGACAAAATCAGGCTTTGTTCCAAGTTGTTGTAATAGAGACCCTTGCATATAAATAAAAGATTGTATGGCAGAAAGAGAATAAGTCAACTGTAGAACAGCAGTCAAGAACTGGAGTCTGAAAAGTGCAAAACCACAGGGCTTTTATAGTACTGAGGAGTTAGAAGGTTGGAGAAGTAAATTGTCTGCAGTTATTTCTGTGGCTGATTGTACAGTAGCAGCAAGATTATGTTGATGCTGTGGCTGATTGTACAGTAGCAGCAAGATTATGTTGATGCATTTGCCCCATTATAGTGACCTAGAGGGAATTTACTCTTTTTAATACCTCAGTGCCAGAAGCCAGCATTGCATTATTTTGATTTATAGCATTATTAGCACAG
Source organism: Astur gentilis (assembly GCF_929443795.1). Lineage (NCBI taxonomy): Eukaryota > Metazoa > Chordata > Aves > Accipitriformes > Accipitridae > Astur > Astur gentilis. The sequence goes on along the minus strand of NC_064906.1, from coordinate 22,088,957 downwards.
TTTATATTTCAGTGCCCCCTCTTAATCCTCCCATTTATAGTGTTATACCAGTTTCTCTTGGATTTCAGCAGTGTCTTCAGAATGACAGTAGTTTTCCAAGGGAACAGATGTTCAACCAATGCTAACTGTGATTTATGATGATCAAAACATACAGAGGCTCATGGATAGCGGCCCTGTGATGGAAAGCTTGGCACTTATTGTGCTGGATTTTTTTTTTTCCCTGGGAAATTCAGAAGGGATCTGCAATTGGATCAGAATCTCAGTAAAGATAAATCTGAAGGTGACTATCTCCCATGATGAAAAGGAGATTTGAGGAAGCCTATGAGGAAAGACTCAGGAAAACTTTGAGAAAATAGTAAGAAGTGGGAGAGTTGCTCTTGCCAGAAGGAGCAAAAGAGAGCTAGAAGACAATATGAAATGGAGAATTTGATGAGGTTGGAGATAGGTTTGTGATCACCAAATTGACTTGTTTTTTACTGGCAAGCTCCATTTTTATTGTACAGTATCTATTCTTTCCTGTGATTATAGAAGTCTAGGTCTATCTAGGAAAACTAAGGAGCAAGTAAGGAAATATTAGTGGAGTCAAACAAAAAGGGAGATTGGCCCAAACATGGTGTGAGAAACTGCAGTGGCTCTTGGGCCAGAGGGGTGTGGTTAGGTGTTTCAGGTCGATGAGATGCTTGATATGAAATGTCTGCAGTCCTGAAGTGGAACAATGGGTTATTTGCTAGCTCAGTGGCCTGGCTGTGAGGTTGGATTTGAGAAGGTTTCATTTGAATTTCCCTATTTTTTCTTTATGGTTGAGTAGGTGGAATACTGAAGACAGCTCTTCAGGAGATACAAGTACACCTCTCGGGTATCTCAGGCAGAGTAATGAATATTCTTTGCTGGTACTGTGAATGCAAAAAGTGGAATGGTATCAGAAATACATGCAGTGAGGAAAGGCTTACATCAAAGACTATTTTGTAATACAAAGCAGATGAAGTAGGGAAGAGATCTATCTAGCTGCAGCTGCCAGTCTTCTAGTTGGATCATTTTGATCCTCCTGTTCTAGCTGGTGACCATGATAATATTGGGTGTCACCTTTTAGTGCTTTTGCAAGCAGTATAGCTAGTACTGTTTGCCTGAATATATGGGATCTAGAGACTAAAAAGCATGCTTGCCTTCTCTTTTCGTGACTCTTTATTAAAGTTTTTTATGTAGCCAGTAAAATTAAAAGTTTAATCTCTGACAGGGTAACTGTTGTATTGCTGCTGTCTGTATTTAATGCTAAAATAAAAGAAGATGCAGCATAAAGATGCATAATAAATTGCAACGCTGTTTACCAAATATGAGTAAATTGTAGCAAATTTCTTGTGATTTATACAGCCTTCAGAGGACAGGATTTACTCTGTCCTCCAAAGATCTGAGTTGTATGAAATGACCAATAGTGTAATGAAATACTGATCTTGCTAAATTAGGTGTATGTTAGATAGGCACAGGAAGAGTGAAGACAAGAACTGGCATTTTGTTCTATATTTGAGTTTTGTTGTATCTCGCTATAATAAATCAATATTGATACAAATGAAAGTGTCATTTATTTCTGACTGATTGTATTTTATATCCTCTCTGCTCTCATGGAGTAAGGTTCAGAGGAATAGGAACAGATCAAAATCCTGATAGAATAAGCCTTTGTTTAAAAACATTACACATGCCAGTGGTGCATGAACTTCTTTCCTTCCCACTGTGGGTGGGTGTGTTTCTGCTGGGAACAGAATTTTTTGTTCACAATAATATATGCATGTATTTTTGCATGCATACTTGAGCTTGGAAGCAGACTTCATAGGGTTTACTTTTTTATTCTTTCAGGTTTGGGGCTCATCCAAGAAGCAGAGGTAATACCCTTTGAGGCCAGTGATGAAGGACAGATAACAAGTACTTAACTGTGAATAAAATACTCCTCAAATTGGAAGTGGAAAACCAGGTCTACTAAGTTGGACCAAAAGCTAGTTTCCCCCAGTACCCTGTTTCTAACAGTGGTCATAAACATACTGTAGAGGAGGAGTAAGAGCAGGCAGGCATCCGTCATTTAATACTCCTCTAGACTGCTGACCTAGTTGTTATCTATATCTATTCAGTAGCTATCAATAATTTTCTTCTGTGAACTTGAGCCTGTGTATTCTCTCTCCAACATCCTGTGGCATGAAGAATTTCCTTTTTCTGTTGGATTTGAGCCTGACTTCTGGCTTCCTCTCGGTTCTTGTCCTCGGAGAGGGCATGAGCAGCCAGCCCACCCTAGCACCACAGTTCCTGCCACTTCTGATTGCAGAAAACTCTGTTGTTGCTTGTCTGATCTAAGGAGTCCAAATTTACTTCTTCCTCATACAGAAGCCATTCTGTACCTTGTAGCCCTTCTCTGAAACTTTCCATTTTAACCTCAAATGTGAGTAGATGTATAGAGTAGCATAAAGGTATTCTCTCTGCTTGTGTCATAAGAGAGGACCAGCCTTTTAAAGATACAGTGTTTCATCACTAGCACAGCATAGTCTCTCTTCCTTGTATTTTTTGTATCTTGGTATTTCTGTGTGACAGTGTTTTGCTTCCACCAAGTTTCCAGCATCCTTATTCATTCTCGGCTAGACGTTCCTTTTAGGCTCTCTTATTTCTTAGATTTTTAGCACTGTATTAAAGCATGCATTTTGGTCCTCTTGGCATCCCATTTAAATGATACTCTGGCATTTCTTATATGACTAGTTCCTATTCTTCACGTGTTAGAGAATTTGTATGGCTTTCTCCGTAAAAGATACGCTCTTTCGTACACCTTAGCTTTCGCCCACTCTTCCGTTTAAAAGTTCACTTAAAACCTCTTTGTCTTTAAAGGCCAGCAGTCTGGTTCACTTACAGTTCAAATTAAATCCCTCCTTCCTCTTTGGCCTTCTTTCACTCCAGAAGCATTGCATCTGAATCATGTGGAATTAATTTCTGATAGGAAATTTGTTTTCAAAACCTATTCTCTGAATATGCTTAAACAAAAAGCAGGAGAAAAGGTTTTAAAATGTAACAGGGTATAGAAATATGATATAAAATTAAAAAATGTTGTTACTAGTTTTAGCTATTTTGCATAAATTTCAAAATTAAAGAAGAAAATTAACCTATCCTTTATCTAACTAGTCTACAAAACCACTATTGTGACAAATTTTCAATGAGATCAAGACTGACTGTAATTGCAACTTCAGTTCTCTTAAGAAATATTTAAGAATATATAGGTGAAAAGGATTTACTTGTGGTCTTTACTGCCATTTTCATTACACAAGGGATAATCTCGTTCTCATGAAACATGCAAATAATATATTAGATAAAAATTCTGCCTTTTGAAGAAATACAGATTCTGACTATAAGAAATATTTTAATTGCATTCAGTCCTGAAACAGAATTTCAGTAGATTGTTTCTGAAAAGTCATCTTTTTATGGAAGAAGCCCATCTTGCATCAAAGCTAGTGGAAGCTCACCTGAGCGACCACTCATCCAGTGTGCTAGACAGTGAGCTAGAGCATACAGAAAGTGTCTAAATGCTGTGCTCGCCCTTTTCATGGTACCAATTTTTTGCTTGTTTAATGAATTCACAAAATTATATTCGGTCTTCATCTGTCAGACATTAATGGTTAGTCTTTTGACTGTAAAAGAAAAACCAACAAAGCTGAAAATGAACCAGGTTTCAGTATTTCTTTCACATCAACAGGATTCTTTACTTGGATTATTTTCATTGTCTAACCAAGTTATTACCAGGAAACTAGTTTCCTGATACTATAGATGACAGAGGGAAAAAACCCAAAACAAACCACCTCTTCCAGGTTATTAGTTAGATTAGGAATTTAACATTGTCTGATTTACCCCCTGAAGGCTACTTCTCTTGTCTACAGAGGGAGTGAAATGACTGCTGATGTTGGAAGTATAAAGCCAATAACTGTACATTTATAGTAGTTTTTGTGACTGAGATTTATGAGATTTTCTCAAGTGGTGTTGTTTGCCCTTCAATCTGTATCTGTACTAATAATGACAATATTTGGAAAAGAAAAAATGACTGGATGTGGAGAGTGTTCAAAGTTAGGAAATATGCTTTTGTATGAAATGAGCACTTCTCTGTATGGAAATCAATTGCTGAGAGATAATAAGGAAACCAATAGCAAGGCTTTCTCTTTTGCTTTTCAAAGGAGGGTTGCAATTAAAAAGAAATAATCTTTAATTTTATTATAGAATTACAATTAAAACAAATAATCTTTACTTCTATTAGGCTGGATTTATTAACATCTTGTTATCTTAATACATTCCAATTTCTCTGGAACAATTACTAGCTCTTGTCTGAAAAATCTTTCCTTTGGTAGGCTTTAGTGCACTTGGTTATTGAGGCATCTACAGGATTGTTGCTAGGTAAACAAAACATGGTTTCTGCTTGTTTTTTGAAAGAATTAATATAAAATAATGTGAGTGTATAAATGAAAATTAACACAAAGTATAAGCATTCTTTATGTCACATGGTGATGTTCTTAGGAGAAACTAATTTAAACAAGACACTACAAATGTAAGGTACAGTACACACTACATGTAAATTCTGAACAAAAAATAAAATCTAAACTGATGATACATAATAAAATGTATAGGATTTTCATTCTGTTTGAGTAGTTCTGGTGACTGCAACTTCTTATCCTGCTCTTACCAAGTCTTGCAAGGAACTTACTTGATTTATTTATTTTTTTCTTTTTTTTCCAGAACAGCGAAATCTGAGATTTGGAAAACGTGCAGCACAGCCCTACTCTTCAGTACTGCAAAAGAAAGTAAATAATTTATCTAAGAATCTGACATGTTGCCATATCTGACATATTCTGCTCTTTGACAGAATCGGCTACTTTTCACATTTTGTTATAGAGGTAGAAAACTTACAGAAAGGAATCCTCAAAAATCTGTGCAGTTTACATATGTTATATTGCTTGGTGTGTGAGCGGTCATAAGGGCATAACTTACTCCTTTCAATGAGTGTTGGGTATTATAACTGAAAATTATTGTAATTTTGATTAGATATTTTCTCTCTCTCTCTCCTCTTAAGAAAATAGACAGATTTCCCCCTCCACTGAACTTATTGCTCATTTCCCTTCTGATTTTCTCTTGGCTTTGGTATACAGTAAGTATATCCCAGAAGGTGAGATAGTTCAGCTGTAATAGTGTTTTTATTATCAAATCTACTTGCCATTGCTTCTCTGCAGTAATATTTGAAATAGGATATAATTTCACAAAGTAAATTAAGAGGGTATTAAGGGTAGATAATATCCCCCTTCATAGAGCTCCACTCCTTGCTGAAACCATAAAAATACTAACTGTATATATTCTAAGTATTCTGTTCTATGAACTGTATACAAAATAATTGTTTTGGTTACTTCAGGCCCATAAGATCTAAAATCCTTATAATATTTGCATAAATTATGCCATTATAAGAATCATAAAGAGATTGCTTTTTTTAAAAAGAACAATATAGATGCAGTTGCTATTACTTGCTTTGCAGTTTTCATGTGAAAACATACTTTTTGATGAAAGATATCTTGACTTTTCACTGTAATAATTTGACAACGGGAGCTAGGCTTTAATAGAAGTAATCAGATGACGTGAGTTCATGGCAAATTTCCTAATTTAAAACATAGCTCTCGAGTTAGACTCGCCCAGTGACGAGTAGAATATTTTGAGTGGGAGTTAGTGACTAGTGAGTTTCCAACAAGATTACCATATGTTAGCTGAGTCCTGGAAGTAGAGTCAATAACCAAGGTCCTGTTGTATTTACAGCTGCTTGAGATTTTTCCCTTATGTAACATGAGCAGATGTTTCTCCTTTTTCCTGCTGAAGGATGAAGACAAGTAGTCTTGCTCCTTCTGAAGAGACTTGGAGGGGCTGGCAGGCAGAGGAGGAAAAAACGTAGATTCAGAAATTGCGGTCCACAAGACTTCTAATCCACTAAGAGAGTTGTTAGGTTTCCTTCATCTTTGTTGCTGCCCCTGGCAAAAAGATTACCCACAATTTCCATCAATGGAAAACTGATAAAAGACCCTGTCTAGGTGGCTTGGAAGTGCTCGAGGTACTGCCCACTAGGGCTGTGAGGTCCACACAATGCACAGCAGCTCAGGTCACATAAACAGGAAAACCCTATTAACATAGACTCAAATAATTAATAGGTTAATAGATTTACCAGATCATAGATCTATTAAGAGTTAAAGTATATTGTTATGGATGGAGTGTTGTAGTGACACTCATCACCCACTAAGTGCCTCTGTGTCCTGCTCCCTTGTGCTATACAAGTGCGTCCAAAGGACAGTACCTCATAAGAACCCAAGAACAAACATGCACCTCAGATGCTTCACAGGCTCACTATTTGTCTGTTCTTACAGAACGGTTTTTAAATTCAAAAGCCTTAAAATCTCTTTTTAAAAGCTACCCCTACTCAAACAGCTATGCCTACCTTCTTTGAGTTTATATCACAAATAATATCCACACAGCTGCCTTCTGCAATAAAGAACATTTTTTCTGTTGACCTAAGTAAGTTTTCCCTGGGCTGTAGTTCTATAGAATGTTCGTCTTACCTCTGAAGAAAAGCAGATATCCTTGAGTTTTTGGTGCTTATTTCCGAGCAAACTGGGTGTCAGCTGCCCCTGGATGATAGACAGCTATGTAATAAAGCATTAGTAAAACTCTTGTCAAAGAAAATACTGCAAGTAACTGAGAATTAAAATAATTAGTTTTGGCATTTACGCTGCATTGCTCATCTGTAGTTTTCAAAGGCAGGTGAGCCATACCTGTGTTTTACAGTAGAGAAATGGAGTCAGCACAAAGAAATCCCTCACATAAAAATCACAGAAAGATCAAATGGACTGCATTAGAGACAGGATCTCTATTCATCATAGGTGATTTCCCCATGGTCACTTGAGAAGCCTGGTACATAACCAGAGAGAACCCGTTGGTTCCCCACCTGATAATCTATTTTTGAACCTGCTGGAGAAGGGTATTGCCTATGGTTCCTTTATTTGAAAGTAATATGGATATGATATGCGTATGTTTCTTTAGTAGCGATGTGTGAAGAGATTGTTGAAATGTGTGTGTACGTATGAGGTTCTTACAAAAGACCAGTAAGTATTGATAACGGGTATAATTAAGATGATATTGAATGACAAAAATAATGCTTTCTGTTCCTTGATGCACATACGTCCCCAGAGAAACTACTTTCACAGTTCCTCATAATGAACTGGCTGTTGAAACTTAAGTTTTGGCCCAATACAAAACAAAAGCAGGCAAGTAAAAGAAGCTCAGTCTACTGGGAAATGAAGCAAAACGTTTTAAGTAATTGAACAATTATTTACAAAAGAAAAAAATACTTATTTTGTTCTGCCAAGTTGAGGATCCCCATGCTCTCGTGATAAAATGTTTTCTAAAGGGCGAATGACAGAGGAAAACCAAAGCTGAACTAGTTTTATTCCTAATATTGTTTGTTGGAGTAATAACCAAACCTATTAGCCAGCAAACTTAGGGGGAAAACGTATGCAGAAAGAAAGAGATGATTCCACTGGGCCTCGTGTTTTACCTTATTACTTCCCTTACGTTACCAAGGTGTCTTTTGTTGTTACCACTGATGGTTACTTGGAATGCAAATACGTTGAAGGGATAAACATTGCCAGCTTTCCTAGGTAGGATACAGGTCTGCTCTCCCCAGATTTTCTTCCCTTGTAATTATTTTGTGTCCATGGTAATCAAGTCATTCAGATTAACTATTGATCTACAATTCTATCTCCAAGCATTTGTCTTTATCCTGATAGCAGTAACTAATAGTAATGGGCAGGAGATCCTAGATACAGGATGCTATTTTGCACACCTGAAAAGTGTTTCTTTTTTCTGCATTTGTGTGATGGCATGGGGAGAAAAAGCATTATGACTAGGTCACGATATTTTTAATGTTAAATCCTTGGCATTTTGTTGTTTTAGCAATGCCATCTATTCTCAAATGCCTAATGAATGTTCATTAAAGGTATATTTCAGTGTAATTCTATTTTCCAGCACACTCGCTATCTCAATAAACAATTCTTCATCTTGTCTCTGGGCATTGGAGGTCCTGTCACATTGATGAAAGAAGCAGCAATGATAGATGATGGGAATGCCACTCAGCAATTATTTGCATCTTTCATCTCTCATTAAATAAAAAGAAAAGTCTCATAGAAAGATTTGAATGTAGCTGCAACTGCCACATGTGATGTCTGTCAAAATATGATAAATTGACATTTTTTACCCTAGCCTTCTAGCTGTTTGGACTGAACAGCTAGAGGAAGGCCTTGTTTTCTTATTAATTACCATAAAATTTAGGAGGTAGAATGTGTTAACTGTAATCTCCTCTGAGATTTAAGTGAAGGACAGTGTCAGAAGCATCTACTTAGCTTTTTAGCTTAAGAAGTACTGCTTTTCTTACTAATCTACTCAACTTCACATTGCAGTGGACTAGGTAGGAGAGTGTATGTGCTCACTTACTGCTTCTGGGTGCCTGAGGGGTGTGGGTTCAATGTTAGTTCACTTCCCTTTCCCCTAAATATTTTACCTTGTGACTGAGATTAATTTCCACTCTAAGATAACCAGTTGTGGCCATCCAGTGGATAGTGGGAAATTCTTAGGCGTCTGTGGTTCTGCTGTGCTCTGCCATGTGCTCTGCCCTACAAAGCTTCACTGAGTCTGATTTCTACTGATTTTTCTCAGGTCTTGCACAGAACGCATCAGTAAGGAAAATGTATCCCCTACGGCTTGTAATTTCCCCCGCCAGTGTTAACATTTTGAGTTGTTTCCTAAATTGCAGAAAACTCTGTAGTTGATTAATAATTAAATATTTTCAGGTGGAATCTTTGTTCACCCATGAGGTGTTCAGTCCTTAGAAATGTGTGAATTGCCTATTTCTCAAATATTGATTGAAAGTGTTTAGGAGAAGAAGTGAAGATAAATATCACAGACATTTGAAACTGCATAGGGAATTGCAGGCAGGGAAAATTAAACTTACAGATTACATACTTGATTGAGATGCTGGAGGCCCTTTTTAAGTCATTATGCTTTATCATTCTTCCATTTAGTGTAACTTATATTTTATCTCTTGAATCTGTGCAGATAGATTTATTAAGATACTGTATCTATTCTGAAATAGGTACATATTTATCTGCAGTAAAATTGCATTTGCCATATACTGTCGGAGGTACTTAATATAAATGACACAGTCTTTCTGATTTTGCACACAACCCAATCAATCTGCAGTGTTGCTGTGGTAATTACAAACTTGGAGGTGTCTTTTTTTTTTTAATTCATTTTTTTAACCATTTAAAAGAAGCTCATTCTTTAAAACTACTCTGTTCAGAGCTTTCTGCAAAACAGAAGTGGAGAGAAGCCAGTAATTTCAGGTATGGCTAATTGTGGTTCGTAGTACAAATCTTTGGACAGATTAGTTACTAATAAACATGCAGCCTCATGTTGTTTGAATATCCTTTGCTAAGCTGGTAATCTATACCCTGTTGTAGTCTTAAGGTATCTAAGAGTACAAACAGTAAGTCATCTCTGGCTAGTCTTGGCTTCAAAGGGATGGAGAGCTCATCCAAACGTACAGGATTCAGAGTGTAAAAAAAGAATACTCTATCCTAACTCAGTCTATGGTGAAAATATCTTCTAGGGAAAGTAGAGTCAGTGGAAACTCATGATCAATAGTAGAGTAGCTAATGGCGTTGACATTTTACTTTTGTCTTAAGGGACATTAATAAAATATATGGAAAATACTTTAGGGAATCTGATACATCAGTGAGTTATGTATTCATTGCCACCTAAAGTAGGAAATGTGCTACTCATTGAGTCATCAAGACCATTTCTCTTAACACATTGGAATTTCTGCACTGAAAAAGGAAGGCATACATTCAGTAATTGCCTCTTGCCTTTATTTGCAAGACCAGTCAAGAATCACACTAGTTGAGATACTCCCTGCTAAGCTTTCAGATTTTCATTAATGCTCTTGTATATACACCTCAAAAAGAGAAGGATTCATCCTTTAATTTCACCACTGTTAGTCTTGCAACGTACAAAACTATTTTATACAGTTTCTTAGAACTAAGAATCCTGAATGTGTCAACTCTGCCAATCCTGTCACATTTTACTATATACTAATAGGTTATAGCACTAACAACTTGTTCTGCTTTTACAATGTTTATAGCTGCCAGTAACTGTTATGGTTTGGCTGGAAATTTAACAGAGTCTCTTGACTAACGTCATATTCCCCTAGTGTCAGCAGTTTTCTTCAAGATATCAAGGTAATCTACATCATAAATGTTTTTTTACTATCCTGATACAACTACTTCTTTAACAAGTCTCTTTCTTCTTATCTCATAGATGTTCAAACTGTAACAACAAACTTCAGACACAAACTCTGTGAAAAATTTCTAAAAAAATATCGCCCTCCTATTAACTTTTTTATCACTCATTTACCATTTCAGTAATGTCCTTTTATCATGCTGGTAGTGAACAAAGTCCCTTCTGGAAAATGGTTATCTGTTTATTAGCAGCTTGTTACCTTTATTTTCTATTAATCCTTTGTGTTTGTTAAAGTATCTCAGGGATAGAAAATAAAAGTTTATATCCAATTTCTGAAATATTTTTACCTACCTTTTCCTAGTCTTGAGTGAACTCTTGACAGTGATCTGAAATAGTGTTCAAATTCAGGATGTAGATCTCTGGGTTCCTCTGTGATTATCTTGTATCTTCAATTTCTTCTTAAATATAGTTTAGACTAAAACTCTTCTCTTGTTTATAATGTCTGCAAAGTTGTGATTTAAGCTAATGCTAATTTTACAACAGCATAAATCTGAACAGCAAGATAATGGAAGATCAAAGAATCCTAGCTTTATAAAGTAAAACCAGATCCTGAACTGCTACAATGATTGCTAAATTGACTGGTAAACAGTATAATTTGTCACTTTGTGCATCTGTTGGTTTGAATACAATCTAAGATATTGATGGTCCTGCACCACAGATTTGAAATTCACCTTGAGATGTTATGAAGTCTTAGAGCAGTATCAACTATATCTCTGTTACTATATGAATATAATTTACTTACCTAACTATCAAAAGGGTACGTTCTAATGCTTTACTAGTTTTACTGTAACAATATGTAAGTGGAAGGAGAGGATGCTTCAGTCTAAGTTCTTCTTGTCCCACGTACCCTGAAAACATAAGTGCCTCACTGCATCAGAGAAATATTGTTTAGGGAGACTATATCAGCGCAGCTGCTTTCTGTGCCCTTGTACTTCACTAGCACCCAGACCTGTTAGTTTACATCCCTAATTCTACAGTCCCTTGAAGTGTTCAGTCCTTTTGTTACCTGCTTATGGATCCATATATTTCTCTCCTTCTCTTTTTCAAAGTGCAGCTAACATCTGCCACCTCAGTCTCCTGTTGCAGCAAGTTCCAGAAGGTCACTGACTGTTGTGTAAATTACTTATTTTTATTTGTTTTAAATGTCTCCTACTAGTTTAATAATATTTCCCCTGCTTCTGCAGGCTTTTATGGAAAAGTGTTGTGTATTTGCCTTATGGCATGGATTATTACCTTTATGATATGGATGGTAATTTTCAACAGTTTTCTCCCTTTTTTCTGTAGTTGTTTGAATACTTCAGGAGTGTAATGACTTGTATATAATTCTGTCTTTCATCAATACAGATGCGATGCTTTTCCTTTTTCTGTGTTTGTTTGGTTTGATTTTTTTATTTTTTTTTTTTTTAAGTTCTTTTTTGGCTATGGGAACATAGCACTTCATACTTGGCCTGAAACAAAGCCTCCTTACTTGAAGCCATGCCAATGCTGAGTAAAGCAGAAGGGTCCTTCCATGCCTCTCACTTGTACTTCTGCCTCAGCCCATTTGCATGGGTTGCCTTACACTGTTGATGTGTGCTCAGCTTGCAGTTTCCAAAATCATTCTCTAAAGACCTGCTGTCTTAACCACTTGCTGCTCATTTGATATGTGCAGGTGGTTATCCATACTTAGTAACCCAAGTTAACCTACAGTTACCTGGTCTCTATAAATTCCAGTATACTTGTGATCCCCCTCGGTTTCCTGCCATGTGAAAGTTTAATGTACATAAGCTTTACATAGGCACGTTCCACCATCCAGGTTGCAGCTGAAGTGCAGACCCTCACAGAGTCCCACTTAGTGCTGCTGTCCACTTTGACAGTAAACCATTTGTAACTAGTCTTCAGCTGCTTTGTGAAGTTTTATTCCCACATTCTAGAAATTTCATCAACCAACTTATTTTTCAGAAAGCCACTCTGAGGCAGTTTCAAAAGCTTTAGTTACGATTTATGGTTTCTCCCCTGTCTGCAAAGCCTGTTACTCTGCAGTAGAAGTAGATAGTTTGGCTTGACATGAATTCTATATTTTTGTGTTAGTTATCACACATTTCTATCCGTTTTCCAAATAGTCACAGATTGCTCCAGAATTTTCCCAGATTTATAAAACTGGATAAATTTTATTCAATCAAATGATTACATATTTATGTTTTTAGTTAATTGCCCTAGAATCACAGGTGAGAAAAAGTGTAAATTTCTTATCATTCCCAGAAAATTAGTCTGTTTTTTTTTATTTGCCTGTTGGTATCAGTATACTCACATAAAGGGAAGTTTAGGCACATGCAAGAATGTAGATTTAGTATTATTTTCCTGGCAGAAATACAGCACTCTTCTTCAGTAGAACTTGTTTTAAATACACTGTGGTGTCAGCAGATCTGGGTAGTGCAAACTGTAGTCGAGTGTTGTCACAGGGACAAGGGCAGAAAGCAAAGACCTCAAATTTACTGGTAGTGATTTCCCACTTTTTTCTTCTTATTAGGAGGACAGAGGTGCATATTCGGAAACATACCTATGCCCCTGTTCTTAGCTGCTACTCCATCACACAACTGCTGGTTTGGCAATAACTTTCCCATAACTGATACAAGACTGAAATGAGGTGATGCTGGAGATGACTGTCCTGTGTTTTAAACAGAACAGCAAAATCACTGCCTGAATACCAGACTGGCACCGTTCTTTTTAAACAGTTTGTTTTCCATATTAAGGGGAATGGATCCAGACAAACAACTGAATAAAAAAGGGAGTGAACATGATCTCACAAATGCTAAACAGAAATCTTAAGATGGAAAGTTCCATCCTATGAAATGGAAATATATGCATGAATTTTTTATAGTTATATCACTTTTGTTGCAGTTCTCAAAATAAAGCCATTCAGTGCATTTGATGAGACTCTTGAAGCAAAAAGAAACACAGGGAAAAGTGGAAAAATTCATGCTGAGCATTATTTGTGTTATATATAAAAAAAAAAATTGTTACTGAGATTTTCTTCTAGTCTGGAGGCTAAAGAAAACAAGCAAGCAAACCTCAGACACTGTGAAGGTCTTCAATCCTTTATCTTTTTTCAATTACATGTAATTTTTTAGAAAGTGCTTCCCAAACACCTATGGCTGTGTTTCAAATAATAAATTCCTGGTTCCTTTTGTAATGCTGAAATAACATTGTCTATGTAATAATTTAGTTGTACAAAAATTCAATGTCAGATCTAACTGTGAGTTGATGTGATAAAGATTTGCTGAAAACAAACCAGCAGGTCAGCATAAGAAACTAGAAACATCCCAGAACTTCAAGAAGATGATAGAAATAATTTGTAATAGAAATCAACTGAAATCAAGCTGTGAATGCTTAAATCTGCAGAAGTTCAATGAACTTGTAGTCTTTTGAGAAGTCCTGTCTGGAGTTGAGTGTAGAGAAGTAGACTGAAGTGTGCCTTCTCAGAAATTTTATCTTGTTTTGATTGTATTTGGAAGGAGGGACACATCCTTTCTGGTTAGGCCAAAAAAGATTGCTCTAAGAGTATGTGGTTGCACAGTGGTTATTTGTGCTTCTCATATAAAGATCCGTTATTGTTGCCAGTCTGTGTAAGTGACTGTTGTGATATCAGGACACTCATCCTTGCAAATAAAAGAGTGAAGATTTTCTAAAAGCTTACAGAAGTAGAACAGAAAGAAAAGGAATACAGAATATTTTTAAAAATCCCGATAAAAGTACCTTGTCATTTCTGTAAGAAGTGTTTGCTTTTAAATAAAAAAATGTCTGAAATATCTAAAAATGATCATTGCTAAAAACATTTCTACAAAACTGAACATTAGTTTGCAAATATATCTCTCTTTCTCTGACATTTCTCCTTTCCTCTTGCTAAAGGCTATATTACATTGGATTTTTTCCAGTGTGCTGTGTCGTCTTAGGTTTGCCCATCAGCTTCACTATTATTATTCTTGCAACTCTTTCTGATACCAGTTGTGCCGAGATTTCAGTGCAGATCAACTCTGTGGCCACAGAGGTTTCTCCCCTGGTGGTTTTTTAACTGTCCTAGGTTTTATGGTGGTGTGATTTTTAATTCTCTAAAGTCCAAATGTGATTCTGCTGGAGTAACTTGTTCTTTCTCTTGGATATTCAGTTTCTGCTTTTGATGTCATACTTCTGTGTTGTCTAAGTGAAAATCTGGCTGGCATTTTAAGTGATGGCACTTTTTTTCCATAGAACAATAGAATAACTCAGGTTGGAATGGACTTCAGAGGATCTCTAGTCCAACTGGTTCAAAGCAAGGCCACCTGTGAGGTCAGACCAAGTTGGTCAGGGTTTTGCTCTCCCTTTCCTCATTGACATAATTATTTTCATAGATTTCAGTACTATTTTATTATTTGTATTTTCCAGGCAATCCTAACATAAGTTTTGGCTTCCAAATTTGAATATGCAGTATAATCATCCATAATGCTCCTATTGTTCAAAAGGATTTTAGCTAGAAGATTAATTATTGATGGAGTGGTATCTTACATTGCACTGTTCGCTAGTTGTTTGATCACATAAGATACTTCTAAGTGTGAGTTATCCCATCACTTGGATTGCTTTGCCTGTGCATAACAGGGAAATTGCAAGGTACCATGGTAAAGTGGCTGATATTTGAAATGTATGTGACTGCTCAAAAGCACTAAGTGAGACATATGAATCAAAATTAGACACGTGAATGGGCACAAAAATCTCCTGGAGTATGCTATCTTATAATACTACAGTGAAGAAATTTTGAGCTGTTTTTCACCAGGAAAGTTGTGCATGTTCACTAAATGACAATTCCAACCATGAGTTAAATTGGTCATAGAACTCCCCCAAAAATTATAGCTGAAAGATGTACTGTTCTCAACAGAAGGGAGAAGGGGGGAAGAAACCTGACTCTCTAACCCAGTTTTCGGGTTATGCCCAGTTGTCGGGTTATTTGCTAGTGACAAAGGTCACATTTTTATATAAGTGAATGTTTAGCCTATAACAAGCACATCAGTTCAAGAGAAAATTACTGGTGGGGTGTTTCTCTCCTGTTCAGAAGGCTTTGATTTCGTAACAGGAGAGGAACCAAATGTTTTGAAAATTTTCAGATAAAACTACCATCTACTCAATTCTATACCATGTAGCTCTAAAAGCTTGAAGAGGAAAATTTTTTATTTTGTCGTCTTTAGCCATTGTGTTTGTTAGTTTCTGTTTCCTTTTCCTTCCATCTTTGAGACTGACTCCTTCATACAGCAAAGTTTTTAATTCCAAGCTATGTTACAAACCCCTTGAAATGGGTCTTGGTGATGGAAGTGCTGAGCAATGTTTGCAGCTTGCCAAAGTGGCACATCTGTCACTATAAAAGCTGTACCATGAAGTGGCAAAAGAAAGCCAATACATAATATGCTTTTTTTAATGGTAAAACTAAGGCAAAGTGCGGGAGGGGAATTTGTGAAGTAAACCTGGCAAGATCTAATCCTGTTTGTGAAGTGTTTAATTTTCAGCTGTCTGATCTACATAACAAACCCATTAGGAAGGTAATGAGAAAATAATTTATTTCTTAATAGCCCTCTACTAACATGAATTACAGTCACTGAAGAAGGTGTTATCTCCTGCCCCTTTTAAAATGTGGGGTATTTTATTTATACAGGTCCTCCCTGGATCACTTGCAATATGTTATAATTATTGTTTAGTGGCATCACAGGGAGTAAACCTGTTAGAACTGAAATATGCTCATTCAATCTCTCTCCTCAAGTGGTGTCTCTTGATAACTCATTTCAAAATGGGAACTGACACCTCATCTCTTTGTCCCCTAATCAAATACTTTTCTTCTTTCATAGGCTGCTTTTCAGAGGATATTGCATCTTGCTGTAGTTTTGATGTCTTGTGAAGCTGGCTTACAGGTAAAGAGGTAGTGGAAGTTACAGAGGCTCAGTTTTGTCCTTATAAAAAGGCAAAGTCAATTTTGTTTGTATCAAATTGAGCTCAGTAGAGGTTGCATGAGGGCAAATAAAACAGAACCGAAGTTTAGGTGCTTTCAATTTTGGTTGCTTAAATGTTGAGGTGTTGATAAGAATAGTGATAGCTTGTAGAAAAGATGAGACTTCTCACTGCAGGTTTGGAGAAACAAAAGAAGCTAATGAGGCCTCCTCTGGTGGTATTTTCTCCTTTACAACCTGATTTTCTATAGCCCTGCTTCTTTTCTTACCCAAATTTAGCACCCCAAAATACGCATACCAAGTTATCATTCCAACTTGAAAAATATTCACTAAAAATATCTTAAGTCTGGTGTAACTTTTTTAATGCAGGGAAATGGGCCTTTTGTTTTAAGTATGTAAATAGTCAGTCTTTATCAACCCCCTACAGCTGAAGTGCCTTAGTTAGGTGTGTAGTCACTGTAGGTTCTCTAGTCCATGAGGAGAGAGTGGCTCCTGCTGAAGAGCATTTAGTCCTCTTCATATCTGAATTACCTTTGTGGACCTGCTTGCACCTACAGATGAGAGATAGAGTCCTATTTCCGTAACCTTCCTAACGAAGATGCATACAATACGATGAATTTGTGCAAGGTTGCAGAACTGAGTGAAGAACTGTAATTACAGAGCAGAGGAAAGGGAGAAACATTTTTTTGCAGAACCAGATGTTAACCTGGGAAAAGAAGAACCCAAACTGGGCTAAAAAAAATTTCAGTGAGCATTTTCAGAAGCATTGGCTTAATCTCTTTTGAGGCAGTTTGATTCTGACTGTGTTTCAAAGATCTTGATGGAGATCAGTGTAGATACTAGATTGTTTCCTTTTTGGTCATGTTTATAAATCTCTGAAAAGCAGAATAAGGAGTTGCTGATGTTGGAACAATTATAACCTCTTCTGTGAGGACCTGTTCGATGCAGTAGTGAAAATTAGGTTTAGATTCTGCTCTGTTTGAAGCAGGTTTGTTTCTTTACCTTTTCTTATTTCAAGGGAAAAAAATCAGGTCCTAAAGCAGCTTCAGTTGCCTTTTTTTTTTTTTTTTACCTTAATGTGTAAATGAAGAAAAACATTTTTAATTACTTTATTTGTTCTTTATGAAGTTAACTCTCATGAGGTTGAAAACAAACAACTTCTTCAGTGGCTGTGTAACCACAAAGCCCAGCGGGCTGTATTCAGTGTAAGCTGATGCTGATTGTGTGTGACGCAAAGATTTGGGTTCTCGCATCAGATAGATATCTGGCTGATTTAGCATCCTTAAAAAAAGGGTCTTCAGTAGGAGGAACTGTAGAGTAAGGCTGTGGAGGCTGTGCTAATTTGAGTGTATTTCCTGATTCTTCCCCAGTGGCAATGAAACTTGCTTTCATTCAGCAGAACTGGAGACTGCAAGGAAGTGCAGATTACACTTTGTGCTAAGAAAAAAATAATTCTGTTTTCTTTAAACTGGCTGAAATAAGAGAGGATCTGAGCAATCTGATGTCTTTGAGCTGGCTTTGAGCAGGAGGCTAGACTAACGACCTCCTAAAGTCCCTTCCAACCTGAATTTATCTACGATTCTTAAGCAAAATCCTGCATAAACTGGTGAAGTGATTGGTGGGAAAAAGAATATTCTTAAAACTTCTGCTCAGTTAATATCTTGCAAACAAAATTTTCTCAACATTGTCAGTTAAATGTAGTTTTAATAGTGTATGGTACCTTTCATCATTGAACATACATTTTTTGGCTTTTATGGAGTGGTACTAGTTGTTTCAATCAAAAGCGTCCATGTTTTTTAGCATGCAAATCTTTCATGTATCTCATAAGGGTTCCGTGAAACTTAATAACTACTGATCCTTTGAAAAAAAAAAACCAAAACAAACCACCATGGAAATGTTCAGTGTCTTGGTTACAATAGTATACTTTTTCATTAAAGTCATTTTCTACTCTGAGGACCACAAAAATTGCTGGTCACTCTCCTGCTGCATGGAGTTTTAAGATATATGAAGAAACCACACATTTTGTGGTGCAAGTTCTGAGAGGTAGTTTGCATAGGATGAAGTATTACAGGGAATTAGTTTAGCAGAGTACTGAATCCCATATTCAGCTCTGTTGTGGATAATGCATTGCCTCTGGCAGCAGCTAGGCTTTTTCTTAGTAGCTCAAGGAGTAACATCTTCACAGCAGATCGCTTCTAATTTATACATGCACACATAACAGCAGGTATTCTGTTTCGGTTTCAAGCATCTCTGCATCCCTGGGCAATGAAATTACTTCCCCCCGCCCCCCCCCCCCAATTCTTTTTAAAGCAAGACGAATGACCTGATTCAGAACTGAGAGTCCTCTCTGCACTTGTGTAAGTGGCTTTATATGTATTCAAGCATGCTCCAGAAACCATTGATGGTTAGCTCATTCATTATATTGATTGACAGTGATACATCGGGAAAAGCATCTGACCGCTTTGTCAAGAGAGGTACTGTCTGTGCACTGCTGTCTATGTGTATCTTGGCATTTTGGCACAATATCTAAATCACTAATGAATAAAATGCTATTCTAACAAGCACAGTAGTATTGGTTCTGACAAAGCATTTTAAAACAAATAGAGGATCACAGAATCTCAGCTCAAGGAGGGAGGGCATTGTCCCAAGTCTTGTCTGCAGAACTATTCTTTCTCTTTTTGCTTGCTGCCCCGCAGCTTCTCTCTGGTGTTTCTTTTTATTTTAAAACCTCTTGAGAAACAATGCTAACATTTGTCTTTTTTTTCCTTTTTTTTTTTTTTAAGTTTAAGTATTTATGAAACTAGAAGCCTTTCAGTGCTTCCTGTTTGTTAAGGTTACTGTTTTGCTTTGTTTTTCCATTAGGAACAATAAATCAATCAGGAGCTGTTCTCAAAATCATAGGATTTCAGGTGGGTGTTAAGCAGATGAGGTTGTTCAGGATGGTTAGTACTATAGGGAAACCAGTTTGAAAAGCAAGCTTGTCAATGTGAGGACTTGCAAAATCATTTGTGGAGGTATACAATTAATAAGATAGAGTGATTAGTCTATTCACTGGCTTGAGAAAATGAGGCAAAGCGTCTTCCAGAAGATAATTTAATTTCACTGAAATCTAGAATTGCGCAGCTTCACCATTCATTAGGAAAAAACATCATGGTATTATTTATGAAAGCTCTGGTAGCAAAATAGAGTGCTTTACATTGGGCAATTGAGCAAAACAATAATTGACAATTTAAGTCAAGGCCAAGTAAAATTGCAAGCAACAAGTGATTTGCATGGAACTGTAGAATCACAGAAAGTAACTCCGTTTATTCAGAGATCTGAACTATGGTGATCTCTTTATTAAATCTGCAGGACATCTTGGTGCATAGTCAATTTAAGTTATGAACTGTATACTCACATTTCCATTCATGTTAAGAATGATACTTGCCATGAACATCAGAGATCTCATAGGACTGCATGTCAGCTGCTTTTGAAACATCATTCAATGTTAGCAAGCCTCTTTCTCGTACAGTATGATGTGATAAATCTGTGGCAGTTCAAGAAAGTAGTAACAGCTAACAACCTGGAGAAATACGGTGTTGATGTAGATCAATATATGTTACTTGCCTGTACTTGTAAGTCAAATTTTAGAATGCTAAGTGTGCAGCTTCTGGATTTATCTGCATACGCTGTTGTTGTGTTGTTGCTTATTCATAAAAAAAAAAAAAAAAAAGCAGAACGTGGGTGAAAAACGTTTGATTTGCACTCAGCTTTGGGGAAGGAAGTATTCAAAAATAAAAGAGCAAGTGCTCTGCAAATGCAATTTTGTACACAGGATTGTAATTTCAAAAGCTGCCAATGAGAGTAATCAAACCCTTCAGATGAAGGTTGAATTTAATAATGGGCCATAGTTTAAATGATTCTTAATGTATTCATTTCCTAAATGGGAAGATGATCTTTTTTTGGAGCCACTTGTGGATTATTTTTGGAACAACTTTTTCTGACTTAGTAATTTTTTTTGCAATAGCTATGTAAAATTCTGTATTCATCCCTCTAGTATTAGTTAAGGACAACAAAATTAAAACAGAGGAGAAAGTTAAGCCGTTTAATGTCAGCCATGTATTTCTTCTGTTCACGAAGGTGTGTGTTAGGCAACAGCTCAGTTGCTTCTCCAGACAGTAGGTAGCTATAAAGCAAAGGTCAGTAAAGAGATTGAAGTGCTGGAGCTTGTCCAAAGAAGGCCAATGAAGCTGGCGAAGGGTCTAAAGCACAAGTCTTATGAGGAGCGACTGAGGGAACTGGGGTAGTTTACTCTGGAGAAAAGGAGGCTCAGGGGAGATCTTATCGTTCTCTACAGCTACCTGAAAGGAGGTTGTAGCGAGGTGGGTGTTGGTCTCTTCTCCCAAGTAACAAGCGATAGGACAAGAGGAAATGGCCTCAAGTTGCGCCAGGGGAGGTTTAGTTTGGATATTGGGAAAAATTTCATCACCAGAAGGGCTGTCAAGCATTGGAACAGGCTGCCCAGGGAAGTGGTTGAGTCGCCATTCCTGAAGGTATTTAAAAGATGTGTACGTGTGGTCCCAGTGACATTCTTGAGTGGTGAACTTGGCAGTGCTACGTTAACAGTTGGACTTGATGATCTTAAAGGTCCTTTTCAACCTAAATGATTCTATGATTCTGTGATTAGAACTGGCAAGTTTAGGCCTGGTAGTGAAACACCGGCAGCCCAGATTCCTTGCCTCCAGTGATGAATTCAGGCTATACCCTTAGCTGGAGTGATTTGACATAGCTTTACTGCATAACTCTGTTGAAACCTTATGATGCATTATTTGCAACTGACGTTTTCCATAAGTTTAAGCTTTGCCTGTAAACAGTATGAGGTTTCCATAGCACCTGATGAGCCCGTCCTTGGAAAAAGTGTTAATTCAAGTGAAATTCAAAGCCTTGTGATACATTTTATAGCTTGGGGAAATACTATTGTGCTGCAAACTGTTGGAAAACAGTCTTGTACTTCCCGATTATGGGCAAGGCACAAGCTTAAAGCCACAAGCATATTATTCCAAACTTGGGATTCAAAGCCTGTATTCAAAGAAGAATTGACTGAAGTTACAGAATATAATTCAGAAAAAAGCCTTTGAAATATCTGAGCCAGGGACCCAAACTTTATTTTAGATGCAGACCACATAATAAACATACAGCTAAAATGAGCATGCACTAAATACATGACAACATACCTGCTTTTACCTAAAACTCAAGTCACAATATTCTAAGAATGGTCGGGAGAATTTCATTGTAAGATATTAAAGTTTTATAAGTTCCATCACTACAAGAACTACTTTGGAGTAACATGCAAAAGTTACCACACAATGGTTTCATAAATAATTGCTTTCATTTTGGTAGCCTTTTACTAGCATTTCAATAACAGTAAAAAAGAAAGATAGCTTGTATCAATTAATCATACACCAGTCAACTATCACATAAATCAAATATCAAATGCAAACCTCCAACTTCAGAGTTCTCTTTAAGTAGCAAATACAGTTGACATTGACATCTGTTCCTCTGTGATTTATTTAGGTTTCATTAATTTTAATTATGTTTATCATGCTCTATGAGCAGTTTAAATAAATGCTGAACAATGAATATAACAAATTATTAATGTCACTGTCATAATTCAAAGACAGCTGGAGATGTGCGTACATTTGTTCTTTCAATTTTCATGCTCTATTGTAAAAATGTAGATTATGCTAAGTGTTCCTTTGGGAATTATTAATTAGTCAAAATTTCATCAGTAGTAATGAAGTTAAAAGTATCTAATTGTATGAGTAGTTTGGGATGATTACATTATACTAAAAATGCAGTGGATTGTAGAGAGTGAAAGGAGGGACTCCAATTGTTAGCTTAGAGTAAAATACTGAGCAACAGAATACCTGATTTCTCATCATGGCTCTTGATGTGTAATCGCTATACACTATTTTGAGAGGGTGATGTTTGTTTTTCTACTTTTGGCTCTGTCAAAGGAGTAAATATCTACCTTAGAAGGGTATCGAGGTGCTTTAATGCTTGCCATTTTACTAATTATTGACAGCATTCATGCATGCAGAAGGCAAAATTGACAAAGTATGCATGAAAACTTGAAAAATAATATATGATGGGAAGGTAGATCTCAAGCATTAGCTGTGTTTTAACCTGTGAAAATATAAGCTAGCAGAAGAAGTGGTGTCATCTTCATTCTAGGAAAGTGCTTAGTTTAAATTTGTAAGCATAGTCTTCACAATGCAAATACGCTAGTTTAAGCAATGTAATCTATTGTTAACTGGAAATCCTTTGGCTGAGTGGTGATTTGTGAGTGTCTGAACGCCTGTAACATCGTTTCTGTTTAGATGCTTAAATACAGATTTGTTTAGGCTTGATCCTTGCATTTTGAAAATTAGGCTTCGTGTGGGTGACACTCTAAATAAAATTTCAGTAGTCTCATTGACTTAAAGTTTTTATGGGCATTATCTGGTAGTGCTATTGTGAGATACCTATTGTATCTCAAAGAATTAAATTATTAGCTTTTGTTGTAATAGCTATTGAATATGTTGTTTGCCCTAAATGAAAAATCATTCACATATAAATGTGACATAAGGGGTATTTTTGCCTATTCAAACTTTTATAGCCCATCAGCTGAATCACTACAGTGGTTTTAATTTAAATGTATCTGTACTCTTGTCCTGGTTTCAGCTGGGATAGAGTTAACTGTCTTCCTAGTAGCTGGTACAGTGCTATGTTTTGAGTTCAGCATGTGAAGAATGTTGATAACACACTGATGTTTTCAGTTGTTGCTCAGTAGTGTTTAGACTGAAGTCAAGGATTTTTCAGCTTCCCATGCCCAGCTAGGGCACAAGAAGTTGGCACAGGACACAACCAGGGCACCAGACCCAAACTGGCCAACGGTGTATTCCATACCATGGGATGTCCCATCTAGTATAGGAACTGCGAAGGGGGGGCAGGGAATCGCCGCTCGGGGACTGGTGGGGTGTCAGTTGGCGGGTGGTGAGCAATTGCCCTGCGCATCGTTTGTACATTCCAATCCTTTTATTATTATTGCTGTTGTCATTTTATTAGTGTTATCATTATCATTATTAGTTTCTTCTTTTCTGTTCTATTAAACCGTTCTTATCTCAACCCACGAGTTTTACTTCTTTTTCCTGATTTTCTCCCCCATCCCACTGGATGGGGGGGGATTGAGTGAGTGGCTGCGTGGTTGCTTAGTTGCTGGCTGGGGTTAAACCACGACAACTCTGTACCACCTACCTCTAGAAAAAAAATTAGCCATAATCAATACATAGGTAACAGATAAGATATATGACAGTGCAAAAGAGAATTTAAAGAGAAGTGGTCACAAAAGGGAAGTAAAAACAATAAATGTTTTTGTAGCTAACTCGGAATATTTTCATGCAATTAAAATTTTGCTTGCTATTTAAAGGGAGATTGATTCTGCATGCACAATTTTAAATAGTGAACTAAAGAAAAAAGCAAGGAGCGAAGCAATTCCAAGATTGTCCAAGTCTTTTATACTAAGTCAGGGTGTTTCTTTCATTTGGACTGAAACAAAAAAAATAATTTTGAATTGATTTTCTGGAAAACCTGAAGAAACATTACAGAAACAAATTCTTATCTCTAGTTTTGGAGGGACTTATTTTCAAGTCGTCTTAGTTACTCAAAGAAATGGCTGTGAAGAGTACAAGATTCGGTGCTTGTACTTTGGAGAATTGGAGGTGTATTGATAAAATGCTATTTCACTACAAAATTAATGTTATTATGTAATATACCATGTTTCTTATGTTTTAATATGCAAAGGAATTGATGTCACATAGCTTTCATGGAATACAAGTCATATCCAGATCAGTAAGAAATATGCAAACATTCACAAAAACGGTGGAGAAATTTTTTATTTGATGCAAGTTATTTCTAATAAAACTAAAATTTGATATAAATAATCTGACTTTCAATGAAGTATAGACTACATTCAACCCAGGTATATGACTAGAAGGAGCTGCGTTTTAGTGACAGATGACATTTCTGAAGCGTTTTGGGAATGTACAAGATGAAAGTTACCATGATATGTCTGGGACCTTTATTAAAGTATTATTTGAAGCATGGCTTAAGAAAAAGGTAATATTCTAGTATATTCATACTAGGCAGAAGAATGACAGGTAAAAGGTATTAGTCATGCACTTTATAGTGTCATTCGTGTACATTGGCTTATTCAGTAGCTGTATAAAGTCATGGCTACTGTGTTCTCCCACAGGGAACTGACTTCCAAGTCAAACTCACACTCTGAGCAATTTGCTTGCCTTTCTAAACAAGCCAAAGAAGGCTTTTGCCCCTCTACAGTTTACATCTCTAAATGCCTTTACAAGTCTGAGAGAGTGCGAGTACCCCTGGTTAGTTCTACCACTGCTGCTTAAGATTTCCACTGCAGAAGATGAAAGAACTCAAGTTCAGGGGCCATTTGCATCAAAAGGAGATGGTGTGACATCTTCCTCAAATAAGGATACCAGACAATGATTTTATAGAGAGAAGGACTTCAGTAATTCATGAAATGTCAGGTGCTTCTATACTAGTTAAGAACGAAAAACATGTTCCTGTTTTTGTTGTTGTTTTGGGGGTGGTGGCGTTGGGTTTGGTTTGGGATATTTTTTTGGTGGTTTTTTTTGTTTGTTTTTTTTAAAGAAGTTAAAATATTAAGAGCTATGTAATATTATGCACAATGTCCATAACCAAGAGGTAGTCATAGTAACTGCTGTAGTGAATCCCCTCACTACTCCCAGTTTCTGTTCCTATTGAACTCTGAGAAAGTAGACCAGTTCTCCAGCTTGTCTCATGTTGACTTCAGCAGAGGTATATTTGTTATACGATTTGAGTATCTGGACATATATATTTTGTTCTTACCCCATATTCAGACTTGCCAAGACTACAAGGAAAGTGTATATGCATATTTTGAGCATATGTGCGTTATATATTGAGAGAGAGTTTGCTGTATATAGGCCTGGCCTGCTTTTGATTTAAATACTACTTAGACAATGAATGTAGAGTTCTTCAGTGCAGCAAAAGAATAGGAAGGGAGTTTTTTGTCAGGAAGCATATTCAATCTGAAAAGGGGCGGGAGGTAGCTAAAAAAAGCAGTCTCCATTATCTATTTCATGTTGAAACTCTGTTATGCACCACCTCCTGTGTAATGCCAGGTTTATCTTGTGAACTTTACCTCTTTTCCTCTCTTCACTCTGTTTCCAATTTGTTTGTTTGTTTACACTTTGTTGTTGTGGTACCTACTGGATTTCAAGATGAGATTGCTTTTTATCCTTAGAGGTGGTCTCCACAGATTAATCCAAACACAAGAACATTTTGTGAAGCTTCTGAACAATTGAAATCTCAGAGTTTCAGAGGATGAACTCACATCTTCACCACTGTCGTTGCTGCAACTGTTACAGTTGCGTGTAAAGAAAAGATTTTTCCCATTAGGGTTTCAGTAAGGAAAGGCCACAAGCTTCGCTTTGAATTGACACTGAAAAGTCTACCTGTTGGGAGATAGAGTACAATATGCATTTGCTAGATGTTAATAATTTGTGCCAAGCTTTGAATTTGAATGGAGGCTCTGCTCTCTGTAAACAAAGAGAAACAAAATCAGTTTTCCAAATGAACTGCAAAAGACATTCCTATATGTATGTTCTTAAAACAAAGAAAGAAAACATGAAAGAGAAAGAGATAAAAAAAGACCCACCAATGAGAAGGGCGTTTAAGTAAACATTCTTGCTCACTGTTACAGCTGTGCTTTTGTTTTATGGCGAATTTTGCTATTTCAGGGTTTTTCTTCCCCACTTCAAATATGACTTTTAGGTAGTGTAGATTTATTTTTTTTCCCTGGAAAAAATGTATATAGGAAATTAAACATGAGCTAATGAAACATTTCCAAACAGCTGTGGTTACTATAAGCCTAATCACAATCCTAACTGGCAAGCTGAGCTACTTAAATCATTCTAGTTACTTGCACCAGGGCAGAGAAGGGTGAGCCCACTGATGTTAGAGGGGAATTGTGCAGGAATCAGGTTAAAAAATTTCAAATTAACTTAAACTGATTTTTAAAATTTAAAGCTGATCTTAGCTAGAATCTTCCATAAGCTTATGTGGCAAGAGAATCAGTTTTAAATGCTGCTACTTTAATTATTTCACACCTTCTGCATAGTCTGATCCAAGTATTTTTCCACTCTTTGGTATGCATTTTAATGTCTTTTAACTTCTTTGGAAAAGAGTGGACTTTGAAATAACTGCGTGTTCTGCCTAAATAAGTCTCCCATGAGATCTCATCATCCGTTGTTAAATTTCTTAGGTTTCCTTAAATTTACTGATAGAAGCTTTATTTGACTTTTTTTTACTATCACAGTAAATTAATTTAAAGATAGAATGTATTAAAGGTACAAAGTCCATTGAAGAGGTGTTTAAATCAGGGTCGGTGTATAATCTGTCTATAAATCTGTAACAGCTACTTACAGATTTATTTTCTCATGCATTCCCTATGCCTCAGGTCCCACAAGTTAAGCATCTTGCCCAAGGTCACACCCAAACTTGTTGATGGAATCAGAAATTAAAAGCTTGTATTTAAATTAATGTTGATTTTTCAGAAATAAATTAAATCTCTTTCAGAGACTTTAGAGCTTTGATGCATATACAGATTGTTGTGGGGGTACAAATTAGCTGGCATCACCTGCTCTGCAAAGCCTACTTAAGTGTACATTTGTGCCCAGCAGCATCCTGCAGATCACCTGAGGAAATGTATACATCTTTCACTAAAACATAAAATTACCTCAATATACCTTGTATTTTCTATGGGAGCCTCAGACCAAGCCCGTGCCCAAAGGACAGACCTTGGGTGTTGCTGCTATGGGGTAACTTGCTAGTCTGTGGCACTTTCTTTGGGTGTCCAAACATTTAGTGATATGATATATGCCTGGGTTAGTGCGGGAAGAGAGAACTTCTTGTACTTACTGGTTGGTTTGGTCTGTGTGTGGCTCTTCAAACTACAGAACAAAAGATGGACCAATTTCTGTCTTTGAGATATTGCTATTGGCAGTCTTCTATTCATGGGAGTTTCTCAAGGAGTGTTATGAAAATAGCCTGTTAAGGAGTAATGAGAACAGAATGAGATGCCTCTAGTCATCCACATTAGGTTTGATCAGAGATATAAATAAATACTACCATAACCATAAGTAAATATATGGTAAAAAAAACCCAAAACAAACCACTTGAAGATAAATAGTTTGACAGTTTTATTCATTAAATGTTTTGTGGGGAATAGTAGTTTCAACTTTATTTTCCTTAAACACCAAATATTACAACAAACAAAACCAATTCCAGTTAGAATTCAGTAACTGTTTATTAGATACTTTCCTGAAAAACTAAAGAAATTGGGGAATTATGGTAGGTTTTTAAATGTTACTGAAATTTGGTTGAAAAAGTTCTGTCTGATGAGCTGGGATAGTGAGAATCGTAAAATGATAGAACATCCCAGGTTGGAAGGGACCTCGAAAGATCACCTGATTCAACCTTTCATGGGAAAGGGAGTCTGGATGAGGTTATCTAACACCCTTTCCAATCGCATCTTGAAAATGTACAGTGATGGGGACTCCACCACATCACTGGGGACATTGCTCCAGTGGATGATTGTTGTCGCTGTAAAAAATTTCTTTCTTACATCAAGATGAAACTTCTCCTTGTGCAATTTGTACCTATTGCCCCTTATCTGCTCCCTGTGGCTCCTCGCGAAGGAAGAGAGCGCTTCTGTCCTCTTCGTACCTGCCCTTTAATTACTTGAATACTGTGATGAGTTTTCCAAGGTTTTGTCTACCTATCTCTCTCTTGATGTGTTTTTATTTTTCAATAAAAATGCCTAGATATAAAGCCAAACTTTTATGTGTTGTTAATATCCCAGTTATTAGTCATTATGTATCTAACCTTGCTCCTGTAGAAAAAAAGGGGTAGTTTGCTATTGACACTGAAGTGCAGCAGGCTGGGTCCACAGCTGCTAAGTCAAGGTGCTTGGTGTGCAGTAGCTTCTTTCTACTACCGCTTGGGTGAGTATTGTCCCATTATGATTTTTGGAATGTTTTTCTCTGAACAAACTCTTAATGCAGATGAGCCCCACTTTGCACAGCTATCAGTATGAAACTTAACTGCTTTCACGTCTCTTCATTACTGGGCTTAAGTTCTTTTGAAAGGTCTTTTGGTAGAGCTGTTCTCAATTACAAGTTTCGTAATAAAACCTCAGAGAATCTGAATTTTGCCTGATACAGGATTTTGTAACCTGGAGTTTGTGCAGGATTTTTTGAGACATTTAGATCTGTGGCTTCAGTTGAACTATTTCTTGAGATATGTCCAATAGGACATTAGAAGAATAGCTGCAGAAGAGACATCTGCACAATACCTCCACCTGGAAGCCAGACTTCAACAGGCTGGACATTAAAGCCTTCTTCCATACTATCCAGATAAACCTAGATTATAGAGGACACTAACTGCATTTTAAGGAAAACTTGACCACAATATAGTTTAGCTGGAGGCTTGTCTTTATGAGGGGTCTCAGTAAAATATATTGAAGATTTTTTTTTTACTTGAATAGTTAATTTGTATTAAGTTCCTCTATAAATGTCTTCAGTCAGAACTAGGCTTCAATATATTGCCATTGTCTACATTAATTCTTACTTAGAGTATTCATACGTGTGTAACTTGATTGAAATAATCTACTTCTACATGCTTAGCAGTATGTCTTATTTTAGGTAATCTCAATTAAGTTTTTGAAACCTTTCTATATGCAGGGACTTCAACTTACTTCCACAGTGATAACTTACTACATTAATTTTGAATGTTTCTTTCTATCTATCTGTCTGTCCAACCAATTGAGCGTTCTTAATTTCAAATAACTTCTCTGAATGTGTAGCATAGACAAATCCTCATCTGTGGTTGAGGCAGTTTTCAAGGGCAAAAGTGTTTCTCCTATCAGGAATTCACCATTAATGTTAGAGCAGCTCTTTCTTAATATGCAAAAGATTACTTCTTAATATGGAATTAATTTACTGCTGTGGTACACTGAGAAAGTATTTAAGTTAGTATATTAAACGTGATCAAATACTATAATAATTTTTAATTCTTTATTAATTGTTCCTATGGAAATTAAAAATAAGGTCGTTTTTTAACTTGTTTTTAAGTACTACTTCCAAATATATGGATTACTCTTAAATTCAGAGCTACCGTCCTTACTGAAAATTCAATGACGCAGCTCCTATTAGCATGAAATATAGCTTCCTATAGGAATAATCTCTCCCTTCCCAGAGTATGAAGACCAACAATACTCTGATGTCTCAAGGTTCTGGGTGAAAACCATCTTGACATTGCCCAAGACGGTATACTTAAATTCAGAAAAATACAGAAATACAAAGATCATAAATATTGAAACAGCGTGGTTATACCAAACAAAATTTGCAATGAGGTACATGTAGATGCAGAATTAATTTCTGCCCATGGTTGATGACCTCACGACAATCATTCATAGCTGTCCTATGCTCTGTTATTCAGAAGTTGTACATAAGGTCATCAGTAATGACTAGAAATGAATAATGTATTTACAATCACTTCATTCAATATCCTTTGTCCTGGTACACACATCTTCTTGAAAAGAAGTTTCCCAATAAGGTCGGGACCTTATGAAAGACATATAGCATTCATAAACACTTAAGTAGATATTTAGACAACCACGTTTTTAGGAATAATTCTTGCATATGTTTGTTAATATTCATTTAGTTATGTTCATGTTGGGGCAGATACAGAGAGCACTGATCAGTAAAAAGTCCTACGCTGATTTCAACAAGCTTCGAGCTGAGCTTAATATCAGTGTTTTAGCACTTGGCTGCTTAGCTGAATAGGGTAGGTGTAGGATTGGAGACAGCTAAGGAATCCATTTGGTCTTCTGTCAATGGGTTGAAAAGTAATGGGTAGATTCTTTCACTGAGACACCATCTGCTCAACTAAAAAATTAAAAAAGAAAGGCAGACCTTGATTTTGCTCTCACCAATCAGCACCTTCCTCCTCACCTCCCCAAGCCCTCTCTCAGAAAAAAGTGACACACAGGAAAGAAGAGGGTCCCCAGCAGCTAAATGTCCTTGCTGACTGCAGAGTCTGGTTGGATGGATTTATCCAAGGATGACACGCCACAGGAGTTACTGATCAGATTGTGCAGAGTTTGAAAGTTTGCTCATCACATACTTGTTAGAATTTTTTCTTGCCTCGTCTCTGACCTTCTCTATTCCCAAGGGTTGCATTATAACAACATTTTCCTTCTTTCAGTATGATTTACATCCAGTGAACTGACACAGCACCAATTTTCCTTCCGTACTGCTATAGCAAAAAAATTCAACTGAAGAGCTTAGTGTGACTAACAGTCTCTCAGTTGCCTGATTGTACACCATCTCTAAATTGTCTCTCTAGTCCAACAACAGGTACAATAAGTGGACATTAAGGACAGAAGAGTCATCTGTAATCTCTGCCTACCTGCTAATAATGAATGTTCTTTATATGCAGGTAGATGCCAGACTTCAGTTTCTTTTGAGTGGAGTTCTGGGG
Organism: Astur gentilis; assembly: GCF_929443795.1. Classification (NCBI taxonomy): domain Eukaryota; kingdom Metazoa; phylum Chordata; class Aves; order Accipitriformes; family Accipitridae; genus Astur; species Astur gentilis. The sequence goes on along the minus strand of NC_064906.1, from coordinate 22,057,989 downwards.
GGTAGAAAGGGAGCGTTGGCATATACCTAATTCTAAGCAATATAATCAGTATTGAAAATGTCATCTTAATTCCTTTCAGAAGGTTTGTCACTATCGTAAAAAGAATTTGTACAGGGCCAACACACTTACTAAAATTTGTAAGGTCTTAACTTCCCTGGCTATGTCACCACCTAAGAGACTGTTTTTATCTGTCTCCATTTCTACAATCTCATTCTCACATGAAGATGGGTTATTTTTGAATGTGGTAAGTAGAAAAATGATGTCATTTTGATTTCTCTGTCCTTTGTTTACCTTATTCTTTGTCAATCACCTTATCCATGTTACACATCCAAAGCTGCCTTCTTTTGTTCCACTTATTTTTATTGTATGTATACACACACCTCCCCCCGCACACCCATGAACACACAGATATAGTCTTGACACATAGCACTGACAAGCCCCTTGATTACCATATACAGATAAACAGATATGTCATAGCTGCTCTGTTCAAATAGTTCTTTAGCTTCAATGCCGAGATAAAATAAATTTTGCCTTTTTATTTTCCCCAGTCTCATTATATGTGCAAGTGGCTTGAAGTATGAAATCTTTTCATTTCTTAGTCATAGAAACTCCTTTTTTCCCCCATAATGACATGTTTTGTTGTTTGGTTTTTTTCTGAACTCATTTGAAAGGTATGAAGGTAGAAAATATTCAGAAGTTGAAAGTAGTGTTAACTTAACCCCCCAATATTATAAAAGGGTATTACAGAAAGGAAATGATTCTCAGCCATGGCCTAAGTCATAGATAAAGCCAGCCTTCCTAAATGTAAGCCTTCCCCAGAGCTTAGTGAGTGTGAGTATGGTCTTAAAGTACTGGTATCTTCACCTTACTAAAGTTAATGGGAATTTTGGCATTGACTTTAATGGCAACATAGTTTAAAAATAATTATTTAGGTTATACTATTTCTGCACACACCCCCCTCAGTATTAGAAGCTGTGCCTAATACTGATGGGCATCCTGGAAGGACTGCTAAGTGATTAAATACAGGGAATGATGTCCTTTGAAAATAGCCTTACAATACCATAGACAAAGATGTACAACAATGCAGTGAAGTAAGTTTTATGTCTTTTTAAATCTAGATAAAATTAGCTGGGGTTTATTTCTAAAATGTTTGCTGAATTCTGGAATATTCTGTTTTATTTTCTTTCTACTACAGGGGAAGTCTTGCTTCTTTTGCTGACATTGTCACCAGACACATTCCCTGCTGGCCAGCTTTCTGTATCATTATCACTGCTGCAGATGTTTTGTTGCCTAGGTAACATATTCCATTCATTTCCACTTTTGTTCTAAAAAACCAAAAGTCCCTCTTTAGTATATATCTGTGTCCCTGGAGGTGGGCTGAGCTTGTTGTCTGTTTGATTAAAGGGACCAGGAGTCAGCTGGTCCTGAGGTGAAACTAAAGTTTTTCTTTTTTCTCTTTTTTTTCTTTTTTTTCTTTTTTTCTTTTTTTTCTTTTTTAAGTGAGCTAACCAAACCCACCAAAATGCTGCTAATTATTAAAAGTTGGCTTATTAGGACATAAACGTGGTACTGAAACAAAATAACTCTTGAAATATAGGTAAATGAAGCTGTGAAAAGAAATCATCTCCAGGCCCATAGTGTCCAGGCAGGATGACTTTATTCTACAGCCTTCTGTTGTAGTCCAGCGTTTTCCCTGTTTTCCTGAGTTGAAACAGTCCTTGCTGTCCTATACAGGGTCCATGTGGTGGGTTGACCCTGGCTGGACACCGGGTGCCCACCAAAGCTGCTCTATCGCTCATCTCCTCAGCTGGGCAAGGGAGAAAAGATAGAATGAAAGGCTCGTGGGTCGAGATAAGGACAGGGAGAGATCACTCACCAATTACTGTCACAAGCAAAACAGGCTTGACTTGGGGAAATTAGTTCCATTTATTACCAGTCAAACCAGAGTAGGGTAATGAAAAATAAAACCAAATCTTAAAACACCTTCCCTCCACCCCTCGCTGCTTCCTGGGCACGGCTTCACTCCCAGTTCTCTCTACCTCCTCCCCCCAAGTGGCACAGGGGGATGGGGAATGGGGGTTGTGGTCAGTTCATCACATGTTGTCTCTGCCGCTCCTTCCTCCTCAGGGGGAGGACTTCTCACTTGTCCCCTGCTCCACCGTGGGGTACCTCCCACGGAAGACAGTCCTCCATGAACTTCTCCAAAGTGGGTCCTTCCCCGGGCTGCAGTCCTTCAGTCATAGACCGCTCCAGCTTGGGTCCCCTGCGGGGTCACAAGTCCTGTCAGCAAACCTGCTCCAGCACGGGCTTCCCGCGGGGTCGCAGCCTTCTTCAGGCATGCCGCTGCTCTGGTGTGGGGTCCTCCCTTCTGGGCTGCTGGTGAAGATCTGCTCCCCCGTGGACCTCCCTGGGCTGCAGGAGGACAGCCTGCCTCACCATGGTCTTCCCCATGGGCTGCAGGGGAATCTCTGCTCCAGCACCTGGAGGATCTCCTTCCTTCCTTTTGCACTGACCTGGGGCTCTGCAGGGTAGTTGCTCTCACATATTGTCACTCCTTTCTTCCAGCTGCTGTTGCACAGCAACTTTTTTTCCCCTTCTTAAATACGTGATTCCAGAGGCGCTATCACTGTTGCCGATGGGCTTGGCCTTGGCCAGTGGCAGGTGCACCCCAGAGTTGGCTGCCGTTGGCTTTGTCAGACATGGGGTAAACTTTTAGTAGCTTCTCACAGAAGCCACCCCTGTAGTCCCTCTGTTATGAAAACCTTTTCACACAAACCCAGTAGAGTCCATTGCAGAGAATCCCCTTTCGACACCTACTTCAGAAAGTGCACAGGTAGACATGATGTGTGTTTATGGTCACGATCTGTTTTTATTGACCCTGTGCTGCAAAACCTGTGTACTAGACTCATGCCTGCTGCTTCCATTGTTATACTCTGATTTCTGAGGGCTTCAGAATGTTATCTGCATTCTTGATAGTAGAAATAGATATCCTTGAATTGCTAGAGGGGAATTGCAGCTTATCTGCTCTGCCATGTATGCAGTAGCGTTTTCGTCAGAGCTGTTGGCAATAAGTTATGAAATGGTGAGAAAATGTCTAAAAGATTCTCATCTAAGCGCAGATACTCTTCTTACACTATGTTGTTTTAGGATTTAGTAAGAAAATAATGGGGAGAAATGTCTCTTTTATGCAGGTTTATTTCCCACTTTTTCTGTGCACCCTGAAATAAAAGATGGGACAAATATTTTCAGTAACAAATAGAGTAAACTTGAGAAGCTGTTTTCCTATCCTGGATGAATGCTTGAGATATAAAAGTAAAGTCTTACTCAGAAGAGAGGGAAAGACAAGCAAAAGAAACTAAGAAAACAGAATTCAAATCAAAGCTGAAAGAAAAATAAATAATGAAGTGTACATACAATTAAGTTTAAAAATTATTCAGGACATTTTGTGAAGACTTAATTTCCTTATAGGTCTCTAATAAAGTAAAAGAACAAAAAACACTGAATGACACATCTTTTTGACCTTCCATGTTAATTTTCTTAATATTCAAAACAGGCAATTTGACAGTCATGGGAACTTTTTTCTGAAAAAAATCTAAATTAGAAATGCAACGTAACTCTGCTTTTTCTTTTAATATAGCCCTTTTTCTATCTGTGTTGTTAGAAACTTTTGCTTCCAAATCCTATGTTGCATGTGATAGAGGGAACACCTTATGTATCTGCCCCCAAACTCTATCTTCTGTTCCTGTTTTGGACTCCAGCTGCACAAAATATAACTACATTTGAGATTTTGGGGAAAAAAAAAAAAAAAAGGTTTGATAGAAATACTATTAGGGACTTGGATATGCCCTTACAATGCAGGTGAGCACTCTTTTTTTTTTTATTATTATTATTTATTTTTATGTTTTCTGTCATGCACCCGAAGATGAAAGATGAGATCTTTATTCTACTATTTGTCTTGCACTGTAGCTGTATATTACATTGGAGATATTGCTACAGTGATATCAAGGTTACAGAAAAGTTCAGAAGTTTTTTACCTTTAAAACATCACTTTCCTTTCTTAGACTCTATATCCAGGACTTCTATCTTTTCATAACATTTGAGTAATAATTTGTGTATATAGGATGCTTAAACAAAGTATTCCAATACTCCTTTATTGCAAGCAAATAGGTAGTGCTCCAAACTCATTGCTGACCAACAACTCTGCAGTAATGAATTAATGTGCCTACACAAATGAGAACAGTGTAACTGCAGTTACATTCTGGTTTTTTGTCTCTGAAGATTTACTTTAACCATTGAAAAAATAGCTAAAAACCAGTTTCAGAATAATGCTAAATACTGTGACGTATTGTCTGTGTTATTGTTATTATCCTTTAAATAATCCTCTTTTATTTTCTTACACATTGCATATCACATATTTTATCACAACATAATAATTTCATATTAATTGGAGTATAATCTGTAATTTGAAAAGCCAGTTCTCTTTGTAACAGAAAGCCTTTGGATTTTTGTATGAGAACAGTAAAAGAATAGTATTACTTTAGGACACTAATAGGGCAAAGCAGGAAGACTATACTGTTGTATTTTAAATTCCTTTTTCTTGCGCCTTGGTGAGTGTATTGCTGATGGTAGTTGTATAAATTAGGTAAGAGCTAGGTTAAAAAGGTGAAATTTTGACATGAGTTCTGGTTACGTTGACTTTAGGGTCCTCTGATTCTTACCACCCATCTTGAAGTACCATGAAGGAGCTTGATTTTCAGACATGCTCAGCACATTGTAAAAATCAAAATCTCTTATCACTTATCGCCCCAATAGCGAGGCACACAAAGTCCTTAATTTTGAAACTCTTGGCTACTATGTCAGAATTTCCCTCGTGTTTGAGATCCGAGGATCTTCATTCAGACTCAGTATCGTGAACTAGTGCAGTTCGGCTAAACTGCGTGTTAGATGCCTACAGGAAATTTGTCCTATTTCTGTAACATATACCTACAGAGATACTACCAGTATATTTCACCTGGCTAAAGCACATGTTATTTTTCTTCAGAAAATTGTGTTGAGTTTCTGTCAAAAGCATGAAAAGTATTAGTTTTTTGACTAATTGACTCCACAGCCTCACTTTTATCCCCTCCTCCAGCAGGCTGTGGAGCAGGTAGGGCAGCACTGCTGGCAGGCTACAGGATGAGGAGGACGCCTGCACCTTCTTCCCTGCAGTGGGGGTAGAGCCACTGTGTTGGTAGCGTTATTCCCTCCAGCGAGAAGCGAAGAGAGAGGTAGTGACTGGGGGCATATAGGTAGATGTTAGTCATCACATCCCTCGCCCTTTGGCACGTTAAGTGGTATGCCGCCTTAAAGTCAGCATATACCTGCCTAATGCACATGGGACCTATTCCCACCTGGGCTCTATGGCCACTACTGTCAGCAGCAGTAGAAAAAAGGGTGTTATTTACTGACATTTCTGGAAGTGCTCATTGCAGGTTGTGCCAAGCCTGCCAGTGCTGCTTTGTGAAATGCTGTGGCAAATGCTGTACAACGGACCAAAACTGTTGTTGAGAGGAATTAGTCTGTCAGCACGGTTTAGCGCTCACAAATTGCTAGTCAATTTTGTGCATGTGTTATCTCAAGCTCCAGTACTGCTGGTTTTGTGTGAATGTACTTCTGGAAAATGATGTTGTTATAACTAATAGATCTACGTCATGTATACGATTGGGAAGCAAATTTGTTTCTGATTTCCTTCGGGTTTGTTTTCCTTTTATTCCAGGTGGCACGAGGTCCCAGGTCCTCATTTTCCAAATCCTTTTTGTTCTTCGGTTCTTTCTTTGTATGTAAGGGCAATATTTATTTTATGTTTTTCAGCCATGCAGCTCTGTACTAGGTAGTCCATAGGTAGACTGAACCATGTACCCTATGGTAGCAGACAACAGAGGATGCTTAAGGAAGAGTATGAGAACAGGGCATGCCTAGATCCTTCCCCATTACCTTCTCAGCTTTCAGTTTATGTTCTAAATAGAGAACCCAGAGGATGTCTGGAAGAAGGATCCGTCACCATTAGTTTTCCACAGGCAATGACAAAATGAGGAATAAGTTGATGGGCAACTTCAGCCAGGGATCCATACCAATAACTGGAACCATTTCTCTTAGGCCTTGCCCAAGAAGCAGTAAAATATCACTGTCAGAGAATATCTGACATGCACGTGCAAAAAGTCTTTTCTTGTGCCTAAAGTCACTCGTACGTTAGACTTGGGACTAGATTCAGGATTGAATCCTGTATTCTAACTTGGAGCAATAACATTTACTTAAAGTCAAGGAAACTATAGAGTCAGTTCCTAAACTGGGAACTACCTAATGCTTGTCACCAGGTAGAGGGCTGTGCCAAGAAGATATGGGCATGTTCATAGGGCTTAAATTAGCATAACAGCAGCTTTAAATGTGCAAAACAAGGGCACTGCAAACCCTGGGCTACTGTGCATAGAGTTTCCTGGGCAATCCAAATGGTGATTAAGTAAATTTTATATGTAAGATTTTATGAAAAGTGGCAATACTTTTATAGGTGTTAAATTATTAATCCCTATACTATTTATGGTAATATTTTTATCCTAATTAACCTATTTAGTATTAATGAGGATGTACTATGTGAGATGACAGTCCTATTAATTTTGTAGTTAAAAAGGCATTCAATTTTTATGCTGCAGCATCAGGACGTGGACATGATAGTGTCACAAGAGCGATAGACGCAGTGGAAATACTACTTCAGCACGTGACAATAAGGAAAAAGTCTCTCCTTTTCAAACCTTTGAGCCTCAGTTGATGTCAGGCATAGCATCACCAGCAGAATTTTGTAAATTTACATCAGTCAGAAGCCTGCTATTGATAGTATTGAAATTCTAAAAGCATGATGCTTCTTTTTTTCATTTTTCTACCTCTCTGCCCTTTTTGGCCTCTATCTTGCTTTTCCTCTCGGGGGATCTTCAACCTGTGAAAGCAATAGCCACATTTTTGTAATAATAATGTCTCATGTTACAGTATCGAGCATGTGTTACTCAATAGAACCTGGGGCTATAGTCAAGAATTGATTTTTTTTTTTTTTTTTTTCCCCCACACCCCCCGCCCCTGTAGAAATCCCTAGTGCTGTGCATGGTGATTTTTACTGAAAAATTCATTGCTTGACCTGCACTTTGATTTGACTCAGAGCTGCACACCTTACAGTTATTGCATTCCAGTGCAAAGGAGCATTGATTTTTTTTATTTTTATCTTTTTTTTTAAAGCAAGTAACCTCTGCCTTGATAGACATATAAAAATGGAGAATACATTCCTCATGAATCATTTCCAAAAATAATTGATAGGCCTGCCTGGCTAAATAATAAGTCCAATGTTAGGAGTAAGAGAGTCATGTATTATGTATTTCTAACATAGCACGATGAGGAAGCATTGGCAATGCTGTTCTAGAGGAGCAAGGCCTGAGGTCCTCTCACTCTGATGCCCATTCTTCATGATCTCTTCGAAAACTCTAATCTCTTTGCTTAATAGCCGACCTCTTTTTTCTTGTCCTGTAGGGAAGCTTTCAGTCACCAGCAATTTACTTTCCCATTTACAACTTAAACCAACAATAATGTCCAGTGACATGAAACTTTTCCTGGATTGCTTCAGAAAGCCTAAAAAACGCGTGATCTATGTCCCACCTCTGTTGTTTCCGAAGACTGGCCATTTCTCCAAAGGCCAGAGAAGAAGTAGGTATGACTTACCAAGCTTTTGGTAATTGATGCCATTCCAATTATTTTTCATTTGTTTTTACCAAAAGTTAACCATTGTGTTATGGAATTCAAATTTATTAAAACCTCAGCCTAGGTGATCTTTGTTCAAGATCAGTGCAGCTACATAAATGCTTTTCTTGTTGCCTAGGCTTATCAAAATGGAGGGGAGGATTTTGTTTTGTTTTTATATAAAACTACTCATTCTTGGTGGGCAATGCTACAGAGGTAATTTATTCATATTGTTATAAAATATGCCTGCAAGAATTTTTAGAATATTAATTTTTCTATCTCTAATGCTAAATGAAAAACACAGTTAAGACCCTCAGTTTAGCGTCTCATCAGTCTAATACAATTTTTCTATTTCAGTACCAGCATTATAAAGAATCTTTTTTTAAAGTATATACACAAACTCATATATATTTACATTAATATATGAGTTATCTGGTGAATGCTAAAGCAGTCTAGAGATTATTTTTTTTTTAAGCAAGCGTAGGCATACAGCTGCAACAATATTGTGTTACTTATCTGCATTTTATACAAAGAGCTTGTATACACACAGAAATTTATCTTCCAAGTCTATGACTGAATTTACATACTAAAAGCTGAAAGAGCTTAAGATGAAAGAGTGACAGGAATTACTACTTTATTTCAAGGACAAGTGAATATTTATTAAAGCACTAAAATGTTGTGGGTTTTTTTTAAATAAATATTTTGATAGTTTCTTTTGCTTCTAAAGAAAATCTAAGCAAAAACATGGGAGCTTAGCTGGAATTCTGTCATCAGTGAAAAATATTTTCTGTCTTACACTGAAGGTTGAACACACTGATTTTTTTTCTTTATGTCCTATGAGCTTAATCCTTGCTAATTTAGAAAAAAGATCAAGCAGACTTACCTGGAAGTGGTATGCATTGGCTGTGTTAAGCCAAATCACACTGTTGGAATGGGAATATTGCAGCAGTACAGCAGGGAACAGGTGGTCTCAGATATGACTGCATGCTAAATGTAAGTACCTTTTAATTTCCCACCCCCCCACCCCCCTTTTTCTAATGTTTCATTGCTATGATGCTTAAACAGGACTTGGAGAAGCTTAGACTATTCCAGCCCCTTTCTATCCCATGCAATCACTTGAGAGATCTGTGAGCACTGGCTAGTTTTCCTGCTTGTGTTGTTCCTGCTGGAAGGGCTTCAGCAACATCACCAGCAAATGGCCAGGTCCTCAGCCAGCCCTGAATTGCCCAAAGCGATGTGTTGAGGGAAGATTCAGCAAGCTGCAAAAGGTCACCTAGGGTTTTCTTATGATACTTTTATCCTAGTGAAATTTCCATGAAGTACTCAGCCTACTCTGTTCTCTCTAAACCATAATCACCATTCTTGGCTTCAAAAGTCTACAACCTAGTTTTATAGAGCATGGGCAGGTGAGTACATTTATAGCTATTTGTTGGTGTATATAAGACTGCCCCGAGCTACTCAGATAGCTGGCAGAATGACACAGCAATTTTTGCCTCCGAAGCCTTGACTCTTACATGAAACAGTTGCCTTCTTGTGTTTGCAAGGCACAAGGTATTAATTGAATGAAAATGTTGATCAAAATAATTTAACAAAGGAACCATTGTTTTTGTACTTAATCTATGAAAGAATTCACGTTATTTCAACAACATCAGGAATTATCTTCTATAAAGCTTGACTGTCAAGATCGTGTATTGTCACAAAGTAAATCAGAGAACGTTATCTCCTGTTTTGAGAGGTAATTGCTGAGGAAAAATGTGATTTCTTTCCTTATGTCATTTTGCTAGTTTTGGTCATACAGCAGTTACAGTTACAGATCATAACTTTATACCCTGCATGTGCTAGGAGGAAAACAGTTACAAAGTGTATCCACTTGGTATATTTCTATAGCCAAAATATTTTATACGGGGCATGCTGCTGGTGTTGCAAGCCCCAAAGTCAGCACAGATGGGCCAAGATGGCTAAACAAATCCTTTAATGTACTCTTTCTGTGGATGGGGTTATTTCTTGAACTGGCATCTGTGCATGGGATTCAGACTGGAAAAGAGATGCTCCCTTCCCTGTTCTGCTGGACTGTCTGGGGTTGGGACTTTGGTCACAGTGTACAGGAGTAAGGATAAGCCTGTGAGGAAAGGTGAGCTGTGTCTTACTCTTTCCAAGGGGCAAGAAGGAAGCACAGAGATATCCAAGCTATCCATGTCAGGTTATATCAGGTATCTAACTCTGGTGTAATTAATTACCTATACAGTAAATGGAGAGGCGAGGTGTCTCTTAGAGATTATTTGGAGCCATGAGTTAGATGGCTACATGCAGGTGGTATATACACTGCTCAGAGACCTGTTCTGGGTTGTGGGACCTCCTGGGGTTGCTCCAAAAGCAATGCAAATTTGGGTTGCTACCAACCAAGTGCCTCAATGGTGCAATACTTCAGTTTTTTTCTGCTGAGCAATCAGTTTTATTCCACAAAGCAACTGAAGCACATCCAGCCAAAACAATTTCCCATTAAGTAAAAAATGTGTAACAAACAATTTAAAAGAAGTAGTTCACTGCAGGTTTTTTTTTTAGACCTCCTGCACTTCTATTCCAAGGTCTTTTCCTGTTAATTTAACTAATTTGCCATTTAGGAGAGAGGAAGGAGAGGGTGATTCTTGAAGCATCAAATTTTCTAAAAGGTTATGTCTGCAATTGATTTTTTTGCTCCCTAAACCAAAAAAATGATGCCATCTTGGGATAATAAAAAGCCATTTCCAGAAATATATTCTAGAAATTGTTTTTCCTCTGTTACAGGTGAAACAGAGCAAATTACAACCCATCGTGGATCTAGATGCTGGTGTCTATTTAAGAACCGGTGGGATTAGATCTTTTACCCTGCTCGATCATCCCACACACTCATTCCCTCACTCCCCCCTAGGCTATATTCCCAGGTCTTGAGTTTCCTTCCCCACAGAGAGGTCACTCCATGAAGGTTAGGCAGAACGTCGTGCCAGTTGATGCTGTGCTGCTGCTCACAGTCATCAGTCCTGGGTGTTAGTGGCCAAGGTCCCTGGGTACTCATTGGCATTCATTTCCACCCAACAGCCTGACCTCCAGGATCTTCCTCCTCTTTTGGGGTCTTTCCTGCAGGCAGGGTCTACAACTGCATCCTTCCAAGACTACTTTCTCTTTTTGAGAACCCTTCTTTTTCACACCCGCTCTTCTTTCCAGAACCCAAGCCCCTGGTTTCCCAATCTAAATAGTCCCTGTGCAGAAGCACAATATGTGATCAGCCTTCCGACTGGCGATTCTTGTCAACTGGCAGACTGGGGTCATGCTACTTCTGTTTCATCCAGGTGCTATGAATGTTTGCCATCAACCCATACTGGCAGCAGCTAGCAAGCAGCAGACTTCAAAAGTTCAGTCTCAGGCATTCACCCACATCCATGCAATAATCTGTTACTTGTCAGCATTACCAACTTAAATTTTTTTTACCTTAAAACACCTCCTAACAACAATGATTCTAAAATGCTATTGTTTTATGCTGCCATTTCAGTTTGGGGCCTACTTCCTTGTGAAGGCCAAGGTCAACCATAGATGCTTATTAAAGTTAAACTGAGAAGTCAAAGGGATTGAGTAAGAAATTCTATTCCAATGTGCTCTTTTCCTCCCTCCTTTGCTACTTTAAGGTAAGAGTCAGTCATGCTGATCTGTGTGTGTCTTCCTTTAACTGCACCTGATAAAGAATAATCCAGTTAAAACTTGTATCACTGTATTCTTCGAATATTTTATGGATTACTCCAAAGCAAGTGGTATGAGTACTGGAATTTGTCAGGCTATGTGTGAAAACAGAAGTTCATTTAATGACAGGAACTTTCAGTCTGCTGCAAATAGTGTTTCATCACAATGAAGCAAATGTTTTCATTTTAGAAGTAGTTCACGTAGCTCTGAAAGGAGATTTATATACTTATTAGTTATTAATGTAGTAAAATTATTAATACTGTAAATATAGAATACTGTATTTAATAATATGGCTGCTGATATTTATGCTGATCAATAGCTTTCTTCCTGTCTTTATCAAAAAGATATCAAAGTTAGTTATTTGCTAAATCTAACACCAATGCCAAATGAGAGGAAAATATTATTGGAGAAATAGAATATTGTACTGCAGCAAATAGCAACAGAGGGCTAACGAGATAAAGTGGAGCTGAAACTACAGAGAGAATGAAAAGTTGTCAGCAGAAATAAAAATTAAGTAACATGGGAATTAAACTACGTCATCACTCTTGTGTATCTTTAATTTTTGTGACAATTCATCACATTTTATTCATCTTTATAGAAAGTATGTTGTGAATATATTAGCCAGTGCTAATTTTTTTTTTTTTTTAAAGCCAGTCCTACGGCTTGTATGAGGAGTGTGCAAAGTACACCCCATGGAATAAGAGCTTTAGGAGCTTTGGTGAAAGCAGACATAGTTGTTGGATACTGTAAAAGGTGCGTTGCAAGAAAGATAAGAGAAGATATTGGTTGCGCTCCTGCATACACACCAAAGTCAAGTGTGGGCACTTCGCAAAATTGCAAATGAGAAGTAAGGGGAAGGAGGGGAGGTGAGTGTCTCCAGAGTTAGAGGTCAGCTAAACAGCAGATTTCAGGACTTCTATAGACAATGTGGTTACTTAAATTGTGTCAAACCATGCATTTCAGGGATCTAAGTACTTTTTTTTTTTTTTTTTTTTTTGAGAAGATCCCATTCTTTTATTTGTTGCATAATAGTAAGATTTGAGGACAATGATTTGTTTGAATATTTTAAACTTCCATAGGTTCCAAGAATACAAATTACAAGCAGAGGCTCTTATTTAAACTTTGGAAATTAGCCAATGAGATCAATTCCCTGATGAATAAGTCCCTGAAATAGGAATCAAAATACGTGAGAATTGCTGAGTTATAGTTTCTGAGTCATAGCATGTATAAACCATAAAGCTGACAGACCTATATTATGACAGCAGTTATAAAAACAATAGATTCAAAAGTCTCTATAGTCTATTTCAGTTGGAGGATCTTAAAGAGCCTTGAATATGTAATCTCAAAAACAAAAACCCAAACTCCAAAATCATTTTGGATACTTTGTGTTACGTCTCTACATTGAAAATAGTGAAGACATTTTCTTTAAGGAGAATTTGAAATTTGGTGGTAAAACCAGTAAGAATAAAATAAAAATGGCCTTTTCCTGGACAGACCAATTTTTGTTGGTTTTGTTACAAAACTTTATTTTTTGTGGTACACTTTGCTTTTTGCTGATATCCTCCCTCCCTTTCTAGATTATAATAATAAATAGTAAAATGATAGTCCTTAATTGTTTAAATCTTTAAAATCTACTGATTTTTTTAATAGCATGTTGATAAATTAATTGTTAAAGTGTATTAATTAAGAATGATATGCAGGAAGCTAAAATCTAAACCTTGTAGGAATCTAAAGTGAGATCACCATCAACCTTTGGCTTCTATAGAAGTCAGCTCCTGAGATGGACATTTGCTGAATCTAAATGGTCAAGTTTTGTGCAGTGAGCTTATAGTGTTATACCTGAACTATCCATTTAGACTCCTAGAGAGCCATTTTCCTGCCCTTTCAGTAAGGAGTACAGCAACTTCAACATCACTCAAGTATAACAGTAATATGGAAGAATGTGCAGAGTAGGGATGGGTATGTACTTGGGGTATGGAATAGTATTTTTTACAGTGGCATCAGTAAAGCCAAGTTATTCCTATGGGAGATCTGATTCTTTTGATCTAAACATTACTTAGTATGGAGAGAATAATGGATAATGTATAAAAATGTAAAAGTATCATTAACTTCATAGAAGAGTAGCAGCAGCAACCAAGTTAGAAGGTAGGCCTAGTCTTAATAAAAACTAGCAAACTTTATCTCAATTAATGGTTGAGCAAAACAGTTTTAAACTTTCTCCTTATAGTTTCTGGTTGCAGCGAATGTATATTGCTATGCTGGAAACTGAAAAACAAGTTTTGTTACCACATGAAAAAAATTCATTGGGGATGAATATAGAAAAATTACCAGTGGGAGAAAGCTTATATATAATATATGTAAATGTTGAAAACTCCAGACTTCAGTGAAGGTAGTTGAAATGTTTTGTAGGGAGATAAATGAGAATATTTTTAACTGGCAGTGGTGATGCATAGTCCTCATGGCTAACCCTAGCTTCAGAGCAGAGTCCCTGAATTTGAGCAGTGGAAGCATGAAGCATGGTCTAATTATAATCAGGTACCTATGAACTTTGGGGTTTTTAGCTGCTAGAGAAAGGACATTTATTTTCAAGTTAGACATGGGTACTTACCAAATCCCTTAATACAAATATGAGGCTGATATTGCTAAAGAGAACAAGTTGTTCAGGTGATTGTGGTGGTTTACAGTAGTGACATAAGAGTCTCTCTTCTCAACTACCAGTAACGAGATTTTCTGCTCTCTGTTATAAATTAAGTGCATACTTTCATGCATTCAGTAAAGTACCTTGATTCTGTCTATTGCATATGGATTGCTCTGCTTCTGCTGATCTGAGACTTCAAGGCACAGGAATGATAACAAACTTGGTATAAATCTGAGTGATATCTTGAAAAGTTGTTAGGATCAATAAGTTTTTATTTTAGTCAATATTTGTGTTGTATCCATCCAGTCAAACTTGCATAGGTTCTAACAGTTTTGATCTGCTCCTTGTGACTAACAAATTCCTCTCCTTGCAGAAAGAGGGTCTTCCTCACTTTTGCTAAGTTAAATTGCCAAAACAGAGCATGAACTGAATGCGATACTGTACTGTCTGAAACGCCACTGATATGTTTGTGAAAGTCCCATAGCAGTATTTAAAAATCTTGGGTTTGACTGGAAAATGCAAAAGGTCTGGTAATTTTGGGGGGAATGTAGGGTTTTGGGATTCCTATTAATCTAGCTATGTGTAAAATCTTCGGTTTAAGATACTGGTGTAAGAAAAACTAGGTCATAATTATTTAACTGTAGTTGCCATGAAGCATATGCTCCTAAAATAAGAGAAAATATTTTTTTGTTCCCTATACATATATATAAAATACATATATGTAAATATATATATATAAAAAAAATTGAAATAAATGTATTCTTTATTAGTTCTGGATAGGGATAAAACTCCATGTTCATTCACTTACTGGTCTTTCTGCTGAGATTTTTAAATGTGGGGTGCCATGGTTTATGTGGACAGCTGTCTAGTAGGAAGGGATTGTCATGTTTAACTAAATTAAATCTACTTACTGACAGATGGCAACAAATTTTGGTCACAGTCAGCAGTACCTGAATTATTTAAAGGTAGGAAGCTCTATGTTGCACTATTTTTCTCTTTAGCATAATTTTGCTGCTGCCTGTAGCCATCTTTATTGGCAATGAACGGAAGAAAACATGGGATTAGAGAAGAGGTAAAACTGCATACTCTAAAAGCTTTATTTGATGAAACATAGCAAAATAATATCAAGTGCTATCAGTGCTTCAGGGAGTGGAGTAAGTGCTCCTGACTGAACACATAAAATATTACCACAGATAATCAATAAGGGCTTTCCTATATAAGGAAAATAGCCAAATGCAAACAAGGTCTAGGGAGATTTATTTGTTTATATTAGCTGGAATGGATTTTGAGAATATGTTTTTAGAAGTATAAACTTACCAACTAGTTAGGGCACCATTGTTACTTTCTTAATTTTCTTGCAAGTAGGCAGCTGACAAACATATGAGACCTCTGTCATTTTAGGTGAAGGTCTCCTGGTTTCTATATTTTTGGAGAAAAAGCAATGAAATGTTTTTCAGGGAAGCAGCTCTTTGTAAGTGGGGGACTCTAAAGGTCACTCCACATCAGGAGCAGCGTGTAGGAGACCTGGCCTGTAATAACAGGGAAATGCCTCCCATAAAGACAAAATGTGCTTTCACCATTTATCAACAATAACTGTCAGAAGTCCCTAGCTTCTCCATGAAAAAACCCATACAAAGGAGGAGGTGATAAGTTCATCTCTCTTGACCACAGCTGAGAAACCAATGCCAGTGGCAAGATCTAGGACACTGTGCTTCAGTCCCTGTGTCCAAAGTTATATGAGGGCAACGATCCCAAGGAAATAAATTGAAAATGCAGACATTTCTTTTTCTTTTCCATCTTTTTTAGGAACACTTTTGTTCTTTCAGTTTATGAATGAGAACAGCATGTATGTATTTTGGGGGGAAAATGGCACCTTTGGCAGTTTTCTCAAATTAGGTTCAGTCCTTGCCTTTATCTCCAGTTCTGTTAACTGTTAGAAACAGTGTTGTACAAAAGATGAAACTGCGAGTTGTCCAGCAATTATTTCTGTCACTGTGCTGATGAGTAGGGACAAGACTAGTAGACAAGGTTTGATAAGACTGGAAGAGTAGGTGTACATTCTCCCATTGTTGTCCCACCTTGCCTGCACAATAGCATAAATAACTGTAGTGATATTTAAGAAGTATTCAAGTAGTAATTCACAAAGAAATGGAATAAATCTTTGTAATTTATTATATGAAGTAAAATAAAATTTCCACTGCTCAGAGATGTTTTTTTAAGAAGCCATACTTTTTTAGTCTACCTAATAATTTGTTTTAACTTTAGTATTAATTTTCAAAAAAATGTTTTATTTTTTAACCTACGACAACACTACTATGACCTATGCTCATCACAGTTGTGAGACTACAGCTTATGCAAGTCCAAATTCAGTATCAACACACAGGTCTACTTTATTCATAGATGCAAATTTCAACCCCAACAGAATCAAAGTACATTTAATTCACAGTGGATAAAGCTGATTTCACAAAATAGGATACTTTGTCAAACAGTTCATATCCATTCACTGTTTATCATATGGGATCTCAAACACTGAATCCTGGAATGTATTTCTTACATGTCTTCTTGATCACTTGTTCTTTCTAGTCCCTTTCATTTAGAACTACTAACACTGGTGGTCTGTGTTGTTTCACTCTGAAGCACTTCAGAGCTATGGGCTGATCTTTCAGGGTGTTACAACCATCAAGGTTTGGGTCAGGTAGGTGCAGAGTACAGACAGATTTGAGGTGGGGAAATAGCATCATAAAGTGATATATGCACTGCACAGTAATGAAGACTGTGAATTTGTTAATCATGAAGATGAACAAATCATCCCAAGCTTCTGCTTGGGATGCTTACTGAAAGGGTGCCCCACAGACAGGTTGTGCTGCTGTTATGGGGGTTTTGCATTTGGAGAGGGGTGACCCTCCTGTGATATTGGGCCATACCCAGTGTTCACACACCAGTGTTGCTTCCCCCCCCCCCCCTTTTTTCTGTTCAGACTTGGTGAGGAAGTACAAGTATATTGAATATTAACTTACAATTACAAAGTTAGTTTTAAAACAGGAAGAGCTTGATATTCAGACAGAAATCGAATATCTTCTCCACTATTTTAAGCACAGTGCAAACTATGAAAGGTACAAAAAACTGTTCTATAAGCAAAAACAATGACAATTTTTTTTTTTCATGCTGTAAATTGCTTCAGCTGTGAGTTTTATCCAAGCATGGTTCAAAGGGAAATGGACTTCGGCAACAGGCAGATGTTGTTTTCCTTTCAAACTTAAGCTAACAAAGCAATCAAATATGAATGGTATCAAATTATTTTTGGCACACTGCATACATCCCAACACAAATTCTTTGGATACAGAAAGAGAAATGTTTTCATCTGATCAAATACCCACATTTTTCTACAAGTAATGAAAAGAATCTGCTATTACTTAGAGCTAGCCATCAAACAAGGTTCAGCCAGCACCTTCTGAACTGTCAGCAGCCTTAGTCAAAGAAGAATGCTCATTTACGTGTATACTTGTGTGTATGTGCACATCCTGAGAAGATGGGATGTGTGGCTGTGCCAAAGCTATTTACTCACAATTTTTTTAAGCAGAGTAATGAATTATTTAATTTTTTTTCCTTCTGCTTTTGGAGAAATAAGGCTGTATAAATCCCTCAATGTATTCAGCTGAAATATAATCCAATAGTTCTGATGGAATTTAATTATAACAACATCCCAATTGAAGGTAAATTAAACAAGACTATGACGAAGTGCTGTCACACTAAATGAAAATTTAAATGACACCAGTAACAGACAGCTGTGTCCTAGAATTGTGGCTTAAAGAGTGTGACATTTTGGCTTCAGGTTAATCAATGAATGCTTTACAAATATTTTGAAGCCTTCCTTGATCTATTTTAGGCTAAATTAAATCTAAACTTCTGACAGCCACTGAGCAGGAGAGCAAAGTGAGCTCACTTTGGAGAGGACAAAACTTTGTTTGGGAGATGTGATGCCCTCACAGCTTGGGGTTTCCTCCGGTCCCTCCACCAATAAAGAGGTGCACTTGGCTGGTATCTAATCAATCACTCTCCTACTGTGTTTTTGAAGTATCAAAGGAGACATTTTTTGACAGGAAGAGCATAGATTTAACAGACCAGTGAACTTACTGTGATTTCTCCTAGGCCTTATTTTTGCCACCATGTTTACCAGGGAGTGAAAGTATACTTTCCTGAGGGAGCACAGACGGTGTCCCAGCTGGTGGAGGGAACGGCTGTACCAGCAGCCAGCCACCCACGTGCTATGTGATTGCCCCACAGAGACTGTGTGAATGGAAGGAGGGACTCAGCACCTGCATGGAAATTTTTGCCTCCCTCCCTCTGCCTTGGGTCAAAACACAACTAAAATTACATCATTTTATCACCATAGACATATCTATCACAATTTTATCTTGTAACAGTTATAACTCCCAGCTCCCCATAAATCCCTTTGCTTCCTGACATGCTATCCCCCGTGCTGACCCAGAAAGAGCTCAGGCAGTTTTACTGACTCATGCTCTCCTCATGATCACAAACCTGGCTATTTTTTCACCACGCCCACTCCAAAACAAAAACCCTGATACGAATTTGTTCCAGTCTAACTCACCAGTCATGTCAATCCCCTACCTCATTCCTGCTTTCTCGGACATCTAGAAAACAAGCCTCTGCAAAAAACCAAGCCTTTCATCAATAGAGCTTGTCAGCTGTGGGCTCTGTGACTGCATTTTCCTGCTCTTTAGCAGCAGATCTTAATATCTCTAAGAAAATGACTGCACAACCAACAGCCTGTACTTTTCATCCATCCATAAATGCACAGCTGGCATCCTTATGGGATTTTCTATTTTGCATATTCAGCCTAGCATTTTCAAATCTTCAGATGGTCTGCATTATTTTTTCTTATGGGGAAAAAAAATACTGTAGAAGCAGAGGGCTGTTCTCTTAATCCTCTGGATTTAGCTGAGGTTAGCTTTGGGATTTGAATGGAAAGGCTTTTCATGGGATCCCCAAAAGGCAGCATATTCAGCAGACCATCTACTCAGCTCACTTGATGAATAGATATTTAGTGTGAGACAGCATAAAAGCCTAAGGCTCAGGATTTATCTTTGAATGTTGCCCCTATAAACAATCATATAGGAAAGTAATGTTGTTCCTACCATTGCCCTGAACGCTCTCTTGAAGGCAGGTGTCTATTTCCTTTTTTTTAGTGGCTTGATTTGGCCACTGGAGTAGGAAGGTTATCTCCATTTCTGTAGGTATGCTGTAGTCTACAAGCTGCAGCACTGAATCAGGATACAGTAAAGGATGACTTATTCTGCTTCCTCTGCAAGAAGACATTATGAACAAATATGGTCATGAGGTAACCTGCAGAAATTCTGTGTTTTAGGAGGAGGATTTCTCTGTCTCAGCTATGTCCTCTGTTGCATTGTCTTCCTGGTTCAGAGTTTTCAGTTCTTCGTTATATCTTGGAAGAGTACTGTTGGCTGGAAAACTCCACAGAATTGATTGTAACCTTTAATTGGATTATTATTGGGCTGAAGGAGATGCCATTTTATCTCTTTGCAGATAGAGAAAAGAGCTGAGACTGGTTTCTCCAGGAAGACTGAAACCAGTCTCCATTTTCCTTAAGTACTCTAAGGAGAGGGGGGAAAACTCCTGAGGCTGCCATTGCACTTTGGAGGAATTTTGATTTTGCTGGTGCTCATGTGTTTATAGATTATGGAATGAGCTATGCAGGGAACAGAGGCAGACAGTCATAAAGTTTCTTGATCCTGATTGGAATTTCCTGATTGGAAATCACCAGTGAGTGCTCTTGATGACAACCCATTTTATTATTTGGTCATCATCCAATTTTGACACTTGAGCCAGTAAAATGTTAAACTCATCTATCATAGTGTTTATGAAAGTATTAAATGTTAAGGGTAGTTAAAACACTAGGGCTAAATTATGTATATATGTTTTGTTAATTCTTCTTTTTTTGTAATTCCTGGGGTCACAAAATCAACTATTTACACCCAGTTACAGAGTGAGTGATAACGATGCCAAAGTTGCTTAGTTGTTAACAACCCCCTGGTTAGAGCGAATGGAAGGTCAGGAGACCGATTCAGCAAATACATTGTTTCCTGGAAGTTGCAAAGTTTGGTGACCAGTAATTCAACAAATGGAAGATTACTATCCTTACAGCTCGTATGTAGTTATACAGGGTTTTAGTGAGATATTTGCATAGCTAAGACAATTTTGTGCAAGAGTGTGCAGGCACTTTATAAATGTGCATTTCTAAGCGCTCAGTCCTGTGATTTCTCAGGACTGTTGCAGGAAGCTGAGACGATAACGTCATTACTAGCAGTTACCAAAGCATAAGCTTAGTAGATACCTTTTAGATATTTGCAAAATAGATACATCTCTTTTCAAGTAGCCAGGTGTCTTCAGTTCTCCATTAACATGTGCTTAATAAAAGCAGATTGCCAACAGCATACTGATGGGTGTCTTAAAACTGTTTTCTTAGTATGAGTTAGACTTTTCACTAATCTACATTATGAGATGATATTTGCACGTGATATGTGTGCTAAATGGTAACAAGCGCATAATACAGCCTGTGCTCTATGTTGCTTAAAGGCCTTGTTCATTAGTTAACAATTCCATTTAATTTTGAGCATTTTGGGCAGTCTGAGGGAAAAGCAACTCTGTAACCTTGTTGAGGAATAGATTTCCCAAAGTTAAGGGACTGACTGTTTTAGCAACTCTCAGCTCCAGGAAACCTGACTGAAGTTTTTTTCCTGTGATGTGTTGGATTTTTTTTTTTCCCCAGCTAAAGCAACATATTCAGCCCAGTTCTTTATACATGCTTCCTGTTTTGCCCGCCTTTCTTCTGGGAGAGTAATGAAGCATCCATCAGCTAGGAGGTAGTGTCTGCAAGGAGTTGCAAGGGAAGGAATAGGCAGATGAAGTGCTTGACAGCAGAGTGAGAAAAAAGCTGGAGAGTTCAAACATGGAAGCACTGATAGTATGAGGGGGCAGTTTGTTTTCAAAGTGGAGGGATCCTTATCCATATTCTTAGTTTGCTGTTATGTCTATTTTATCCAGAACGTGGATGAATTTTAGTAAGAGATGAGAAAGCAAGCAGAACAAGAGATAAACATACATCTCCTCAGTGCTGTGAGGTTTATCCCAGCTGACAGAAGTAATCTTCCTAATTACAGAGACAATTGCTAGATGGAAAACTACTTCAACTGAACAGCTGATTTTGTATGGTAACAGTGACAGTCCCTGTCCTATTAGAAGCCCTTTCAGTCTACTCCCTTATAGCATTCTGTCTCTACATTATTGACATTTAATCACTTTGAATAAGAGAGTGTAATACTGATAATTTAACAAAGTGAGTTGTAAAAGCTTACCCAGGCATATAACAAATTCTGAGACATTGCAGGACTAACTCTACACTTTTTTCCTCCAGAGCAAATTCCTAATGAAGTCAGGGTGACTTCTTTGCTTTTGGATGAATGTTCAGTTACTTCCTGAAAATTTAGAGGGGAGGTAATCATCATAAAGAAGTCTTTTTCATTATTATATACCACCTTAGCCTTTTTTTTTTTTTTTTTTTTTTTTTTTTTTAAGTAAACAGTAATCCCAGAGATTCTAGATGCTGGTATTTCCAAAAAGGGTATGTGATCGTCTGCCCTGAGGTGGTACAAAGTACTGAGATATGCAACTGCATGAAGCCTATGGAGAACTATTTGATAAAATAACAGGTTTTGGCCATAAGTGGGTGATGTTTTCATAACCAGTTAGAGGATAACACAGCTTTACCAATCAGGATTCACACTGTGATGAAACGATCAATACATATCTGATTATAGTAGCCTAAATTAAACCTTTCCTGAAAGTGCCAGGATGCCACTGGCCGTTAAACTGCCATTTTTTTGTTGTTTAATAGTTGGGAACATACTTTTGGACAGACCCAGCCTTAGTAAATTGGACCTATGTCCAAAAGAGGAGAACAGATTGCTGTCACAGATTAGAAAGTTGTCTCTCTGTGGCAATGCACAGACCACAGTGGAGGGTTACTTGCATGCTGACAAGAGTGTTCCCTGACATGGGCCAAATCCCATCCAGCTCTCTAACCAGTCTGCCATTCTTCCTATGCAAAATACATAATGGACACACACCAACACCCTCTAAAATCCTGCTGCTGCCTTCACAGTTTATGAAGTAGTAGTGTCTGACTGGGATAAAAGTGCCAAGTGTTAGGTACGTATCTTGACAATAAAATATTTAAAGAAAGTTTTCATGAGCTTGTACCCGCAGGTGTGGATATTACTAAGGGGCACAAAGGCGGCTATAGCACACTTCCTCCTTTTTGCTTTCTTCCCACTAGCAGCACCCATTTAAGTATATTTGCCTCCTGCCCTTTTAAATAGTGGTTGCACAATCTCTATACCATGTGCTGGTTGCAAAGCAGTGTTTGCATAACCTTCTTTCTTCCCAAGGAGGTTATCGCTTAGTAAGCAGGTAGGGGAACTTTATAGCGCACCAGTGATTCTACTTTTCAAAGATCTGTAGTTTGCACATCCAGTGTGCAGGCTTGTCTTGCAGACAGTAGAGAGCAACCAGTATGTTTTATGTTTGTGCTCTTGTTTCGTGGGCCACAGCTCCCTTGTATAGGAGGCATAAACAAGAGTCATTATGACTCTGCACTCAAGAGGCTAGAAATAGGCAATTTATAACAACATCCTGGAATGGGATTGCAGCTGCCATTTCTGTAGATAACCATACTAGGCATCTGTGTTTCACCTGGTTTTTAGATAGTGACTTCTAGAAAAATGTATCTGCCATCTGGACAAAGGATTGTTTGTACTTTTTTTTTTTAGAGGAGGAGAACTTTTTTGTTCATTTGTCTGCCTTGAAGCTTCATTTTCAGTATATTCATTGCCTATATATTTAGCTTTTTTTCCTCCATCATGAACCAAATATTATTTAATGACTGAAGGAAAATATTGAACTTGACAGTTGTGGAAAATAATAATCTTTGAAATTGTTTGTGGCAATGATGTCGTCTTGAAATCTGGAACATTAGCCCATATCCCCCTAGCTGCAGCAACATTTGAGCAAATAACAGATGGGGACAGTATCAGGGCAAATTATGTCTGTCTGCTTCTGAAGAATGTACAGCTTAGGATAGAACCACAGGCCTCTTTTAACTGTTAGAGAAATCATCTGGTGCTGCAGATACATAGACATTTAGAATACCACTTAGATTTATTAACACAGGAACGTAAACTTTCCGCTAACATGAGAACTGATCTCTCAAATACTTCCCTTTCACTCTCCTCTTAGTTTAGTTAAGGGGCTATCACTATTAATAGGATGAACAATTGTATCTTATGCTATTACTGTTTATAAACAGATGTGGGGGTTTTGCATGTGCATGACAAAGCTTTTCTGCCCCTCAACCTCTCCCTGAAAGAGTATGTGCATAGTCCCATTAATAATCATAGAACAGGACAAATGGGACAGTTAGAACATTGAAAAGAATGTCAAGGAGTTTATAATCAGGAAGCTAGAAACAGAGGTCTAAGTATGCAAATGATTCTGTGTATGACATGAGCCTTATATAAAGTGTTGAAAACAGGTACACAAATACTCTGCAGTTGCCCTTGTTTTCTTCCAGTTGATCACTATTTTCCTATTGTGCACTTACTGTTAGATGTGATATAGATGTTAGCCCAAGCCGTAATTGAAGTGAAACTCTCAGCTTTTCTTTGGATCTGTACAAAATGTTAACCCATGGAGAGTGGGTTATGAGAGCTAAACAGTGAAACAGCGAAGCAGAAAAAAAATAACAAGTTTGGGGTGTTTGGGGTTTTTTTTAATAATTCAAGATTTCAGGAGAGCTTTTCAACTGTTAAAAATTTTCATCCCTTTTTCTGACTCCAAAAGATATTTCCTGCTCTTCAGTCACCTAAAATGTGAGGCAGATGATGTTAGCAATAACACTATAGAAGTCTTTCTCTCACTTTTAACACTGCTGTAATGAGGATGATAGAATGAGGTAGAACTTATAAGGAAAGAAAGAAGTTAAGAGATTTCTTTCCTTACTTTCTTGAGTTTCTTCTAAAACTGATACATGAAACAAGTGGGAAGTGCATGATTTCCTGCAAACTCTACGTCTTGACATTGTGAAGAGTTTCACCACGTGTAGAAATTTACCTTGTGCATCTGTCCCTCTTTTATCCTAAAAAATCTTGGTACCTATTTCATTTGATCAGAGCAGTAAGCTTGGATTCGATGGCTATTCTATGAAGTTCCTGCTTCTATTCCACAAACTGAATAAGCAAAACAGTGCTTCCAGTGACCCTTTCTAGAGGAAGTGTTTAGTGTTTAATATTTATGTGATGCTCAAACAGTGAAAGAGGCTGGAATTGCACAGTGCACCAAACACACAAACTGTATGAGAAAAGCAAAAAAGTAGTCTAGTTTGTCTGTGTGCAGTGTATTGATGCTGACAGTATACTTCAGTATTGCCTAGCATGGGAGAAATTGGTGGAATTTTTCCTCCTTCTTTCTCATCTTTCCCGTCTCTGAACACTAGAACACACATGTATGCGCCCTATCATTATTTGAACATAGTGCTAAGAAAATACATGTTAAAGACTCTTTTCTGTTATGTGTCTGAGTGTGACTATAGCAATGTTTTGCAACAATTTAAAAATTTCACGTCTTTCAGTTTTAATTGCCATCAGTAGGTCTAAAATATATGGGGATAAGATAATGCTGAATAACCTGGAGTTCTGTTAAGTATAGGAGAGTACTGTGTGCATGAAGTATTGGTACTAGGCAGTGGGCTTGGGAGGAAGAAACTGGCAGATGGGTCGGAGGAGAAATAACAAACATGTGCTTCAATCAAGACAGAGCGTTGCATGCTGCTGAGGTGAGGTCTGTTTCTTAGAGTTCTGTGTCTACATACTTTGTTTCTAATCATCTGTACCAGTTTAATCTCTGTTAGGACCCATATAGCTGCTCTATTTTCTGCATATAAAGGGGTGACTACACCTTTCATGGTGATAGGTGTTTAAAAAAAGGAAGACATTTTCCCCCTTGGATCTTCCAACCTGTTACTGCTGTCCTTTGCTTTTTTTGTGTTTATATACAGTCCTCCCATGCACCCTAAATTTTTTTCTGTTTAGTCAGCAGTACAAGAAGCTATATTCAGCCTTTTAAGAACAGATTTTGTTTGCAAGATTAACATTGAAGAGGTGGCTTTGGAATATTTTTTGGCCTGCTTTTCTAAGGAAATGTTGCATATGGAATTGCACTGTCCATCTGCCAGGTTTTGAGTCTTCCACTTCTCTTGCAGGGATGTTTATGACTGCTGGCCAAGTTCAACCAGGGTCGAAGACACTGAATTCCTTAAGAACACTGAAGGTGGTAGATTAAGGAGAGAGACTAGCATCGCTGCAACCCCCTGACATAGTGGCAACATAGTGAAGCCAACAGTTCTGATCTGCTTGGCCTGGTGACTAGCATGGGTATAGTAGCTGTTGAATTAGTACACAGATCTGCAAGCCGATCGCAACATATGCCACCTCTTCCCCAGCTGGTTACTACGTGATTCAGATACATGCCACCTCAGGGAGGTACTACTACTACAGAGGGGCTTAGAAGGTTTTCAGACAGCTGGAATTGTCACAGTGATGCACACAGATGAAGAAAAAAACTTAAAATCAGTAGGCAACCAAACGTCAATTGTTTGCTGCTCAGTGTTTTCTGTTGGTTTAATATGCTTTTCAGAACTCCTTGGGAGGATCTGTGCTACAGATGTCCTTACTGTCTCCGAGTAAGAAGGAAGAATATCTCTGCCCATCTTCCAGAAGATAGGAATCACAGAAGTCAACTAAGAGTATGTATGTCTCATCCATTTTATTTTTTGTCCTTTCCTGTCTCTTGTTGACAGTTTGTGAAAGTTGGAGCTCTCTTAAGTCCCATGAAAACTCTGTGCATGGAAGAATGTTTAGCTGTGTTAATAATTGGCAGTAATTAAAAGAGTATTTGCTCACCGAGTGGCAAGGAACATCTGCATCCCTTTATAAGAAGTGGAGCAGCAAATTATAATTTCAAAATAAAACAGAATGGCTGCTCCCTATTTTTTTGAAAGTAAAGATTTTAGAGCCGTGATTTTCAGCCCCTGTCAGGCCTACCTTGACAATGATCTGCTCGTCTATTTCCACAGTAATTTTTAATACAGAGATTGCTCTCTTCCCTTCTTAGCTAGGACTTCAAGAATTCTACCAAGTTCATGATGTAGTTCAAATGCTGTGGTTTTGTCAGATTCCTATTCCTTGTGGTTTCTCTGCTTTGGTCTTAGCTTGGCTGCCAGCTCTGACCTTATTACAGTTCTTTGCACCTGTCCAAGGGCCCTGCGCTGGCTCTTGCCTTTGGCCTTACTTTTCAACTGAAAATATGCCCTACTGCTTAGCTCCTTTGGCTCTCCAACCTTTAGCCTGACACAACATTTGCCTTCAGCTAATCCCTTCAGTAGTTCATGTAGACTCTCTCAGTTTCCCGGGAGTCGAGGTCTGATCACATCCCTAACAAATGACTTAGGCTGGAATGCTCAGTGTTCTGGTTATGGGTCCTGGCCTGGCCTGATTTCATGTATCTGGCCTAAGTCTGAGCTCAGTTGGTCATCACTACTGAGAAGACACAGAAATCTCATTTCCTGATCAGGGCCACAGACTTCATGTGAAAGATTCAGGTGGTGCTACAGCTGAACAGACAGGCTATAATAATGAAAATCACACAGAATTAAAAGAAGTAGATAGAAAAGAATCAGGTATTAGGACATGGGAATCCCACAATATTTGCATTGTTCCCTTTATAAATGGAAGAAAAGAGGAAGAGAGCTGGTTTTCATACCTGATCCATATTTTTACATTAAACTGGCAGCTGCTATTACGTGGTGTGTTCCAATTTTCTCTCTGGAGCTTTCTTGGCAATTTGATTTATTTATGAGATTACAGCAATGTTCTTGAATCTAATGGATAGTCAAGAACAGTGTTATTCTTGGTGGCAACAGTGGGTTTGATTCTGATAATTTAGAAATTAAACATGCAAATAGTAATTGTGGAAGGACCTATTGCTATATTGGATACATGTCTTTGCAACAAGGAACCTAGTTTTCCTTTTTTAGAATTAATAAGTCGGCATGGGGAAAAACCCCACTTCTTTCCTGTAAATACAAACAAGAGGAAAAATCAATTATTTCTGCTGATTTTCAAATTGCTGCAGATATCTACAAAAAGCATGCCTTCAATATCAAACAAATGAAATTAAAAAGACTCTAAAAATAAGTTACTACTCTTAAAAGTCATGGTGACATTCCAAACAGTTAGACAAACAAAGAATTGAAGCTGGGTCTGATTTAATAATTTTCCAAGATTTTTTTTCTTCTTTTTATTCCCCCCAGAAGATGCTGCATTTCCTGAAAAGTTTTTGTCTGGTTTTAGTTCAGTCAGCCAACTGTTTCATTCCGACGTGTAAACAAAATAACTGCGAGAGAGACAGCCATCAAACAGGGTCCATGTATTCTAAAGCTTGGCTTCAGAGAACATCAAATATTACTTCATGATTCCATCTTAAATGTAAAATAACTGCTGAGTTGTGATTGCTTTTAGCATTACAGTTGGAATATAGAAGTAAAATGTTACATAGTATGAAGGGATTCATTATTTCATTATTAAAAGTTATCTATTCTAGTGTTGGAAAGTAGTTATGTCTGTCATTCCCTTATTTCTATCAGACAGGTCATATTTTTATATAATCACAAGAAATAGTATCTCTGGAAAACACTTCTGTATATGAGGGAGCAAATTAGAAGCAGCTGAAACCCCTATTGTGTAGCAGTGACACCTCTGCCAGTTCTGCCTCAAGTGCTATAAGAAGTGGTGTGCAAGAAAACTCACAGAGCAGAAGCAATTAAGATTGAAAGAGAGAAAGATTGAAAATTATCAGACAAAACATTGCAAGGTCAGGATGCCAAGGCACATCAAGGAATGTTAATAGAGACAAGGATGTCTGAATAGTGACTATAGGGGAATTTTGTGGTATTTGAAAATAACATGTCTAAAAACATGTTGAAGCACTACATGGTTCTTGGGATGGTTTTATATCTTCTCAGAAATATTTAGTAAACTAAATCATCAGTAAATGACCTGCAGAAATAAAAGCTGCAGGGAAAGAAAAGTGTCTGTGTCTACACTATTTTGACAATATTAACAGCAGCACAAACACAACACTATGTAATTATTCGTTAGGGAAGCATTTTGTAAAGTATAAAGTAGCCTTTGTATGCGACCCTGCAAAATGGAGGGCTGGGATTTGCAAGGATACTAAAGCTGGAAATTCTCTTTCCTTTTGCTGGAGGAGAAGCT
The DNA here is from genome assembly GCF_929443795.1 of Astur gentilis. Taxonomy (NCBI): domain Eukaryota; kingdom Metazoa; phylum Chordata; class Aves; order Accipitriformes; family Accipitridae; genus Astur; species Astur gentilis. Next base: position 22,029,459 of record NC_064906.1, on the reverse strand, counting down.
GGGGTTTTTTGTTTGTTTGTTTCCTGTAATCATTGTTTTCTATTCTACAAAAGCCAAACAAAGCCAAACAGTCCCCTCAATTCCACTTGCAAGGGTCTTAGTGTTTCTGTGTTAGTTTTGGCTCCACATCAATCTGTAAATGAGACTTTTCCCCCACCCCACCCCACCCCACAGACAGTCTCTTCCATACTGCAGAATAACTAAGTGCCAGGAGATTAGGATACTTTTGTGTGTTGAGTGAGAGCCAAGTGAAGTTTTTCTTCTAAGACTGACACTCCTATCAATGCATACTGTTAGCATGAAGAGGGGCTATTCCAACAAAGAACATTGTACAAAACCAGTTCTTCAGCACATTGACTACAGCTCCTTCCTGGGATTTTGGAGAACTGAGCTGGATTTTCTGCTACGGTAAAGATACAGCAAGCACTGTCCTCTCATTTGACCAGAAATTTCACTCTCCAACTGAGAAAACAACGTAATGCAAGTCCAGCAAAAACTTTGTTTGAGACAGTAGTTTCCAAAACAAAAACCAAGCAAACATACCTCAAAAATCTTCATTCAGGTAAGTCCTACTAGCTGTAATTGGGATAAAGATTCAGAAAACCTTTTTTTCCTTCATTTTTTAAAGATATGCACGTGTGTTTGTAAATTCAATCATTTATTTAAATTTCTCAGGCCCAGATGACAGGCATGTCATGAGGCATGTGCTATAATACATTTCAGTATGCAGGCTTTGATAATAGCAGTCGAACCAGTCAAAGGAATGTGGTCTTCAATTTCAAGTTTGTTAAGATGATGTCTGCTCCATTCAGGAGTTGGAAAATCCTTTCACCTTCAAAGAATGCTTTAAAACCCCTGTGACTGCCCCAGCTGTATTCCTATTGCATTTCAGAAACTAAAAAGCTTATACCTCATCTATACATTCACCCCAGGAATGAAAGGTTTCCAAAACAGATCCAGGGTACAACAAAAAGTCAAGTCAACTATGTATTGGGTAATTGTTTTATTTTTTTATTTTTTTTAATCATAATTGAGAACTAAACCCAACATGCATATGACCACAGAGTTGGATCAAGGGACATTTAAAAAAACCCAAACAAACAAACCTTGACCACTTGCAGTACTAAAAATCGTCTATTTGGAAATTTTAGCCACTTTTTTCATTAAATACTGAATTACTGCACACAAAACTTACCCTGCAAGAATATAACCATTTGACAGAGAAAGGTTTCTGAGATCTAGGGTGCCAGCTGTGGTCAACATTTAAGGAGAAAGGCACTTGAATGACATGTACATTTACTTGGCGTATGGAAGAACTAAGTTTGAGTCTATGGTACCTGCTCTGGAATTAAATAGGGGCCTCTTACTTCTTAAGTGAGTATCACAGTTCAAACAGTTGCACTTTCTTATTAAGAATTTAGATTTTTAAGAATTTAAGTATTAATCTTTGGTAAATAGGCTAGTTGTGATGTGGTGAGAGGGAAAAAAATATTTTTTTAAGGTGTTGGTTTTAATCATAATGCAAAATGAAGAAGGAAGAAATCTCATAAAACTTCAGAGAATCAACCTCCCTCCCCCAAACAATCCAGATGTATATTCTCAGGATTATTTATCACGTTCTTCTTATCATATTCAACTTCTAGCAGCTCTTATTTTTCATGAGCATTGCTGGATTAGGTTATCGATTTAATTTTGCTTTGCATTGTTTAAAACTACAAAATTCTGGCGTAGCACCGATGGGTCAGTGATATTATTAGATAAAAGAGGTTATTACTATCTTAAATAATACAATGTCTCTTATTAAGAGGCTTAAGAAATTAGTAAGAACAAAAAGGACATTAATTTTATTACAGTTTCCTTTAGAAATGCAAAAATGAAAGCAGCATGATGCAAGCATGAACAATTAATACAAGAGATCATTTCTGTTCTGTTTAACTAAATGCATAAAGACAATTGGCAAACAAATCAAGCAAAACATTTAAGTATAATCTGTATGAAAATCTGTGATCACAGACTGCACTGGAGTTAGCTAAAAAGAAGAGGAATCCAATTTAATGTGTGGATTATAATGGGGAAAAAAAAAGAAAAATATACATCAGAAGCATGCTGTTACAACATGCTGAACAACCGGACTGTAATATAGAATTCAAACATGAGTCATAGGAGTTAAAACCAAGGCTATATGATTTTTAATTCTAACATCAAAATCCTAGTTTCATCATACCTTTTATAGTCAAACCTGGATTTTAATTTTGCAGAACTCTAATATGGCTCCAGTGTTACATCTTTCTCAAACTCACTGATTTTACAAGAAATTCAGATTTACACTGAAAGTTTATTGAAAATCTGGTGTTTTTTAAGTGGGAATCTCCCACCGAGACTCTTGTATTTTGAATCATGCTTGTGAAGTACAGTGATCAGATGTGCTAAGCATTGTTTATCTGATGGTAAGATTTAAGGATCTGTGTTAGTATAGTATTTCTTGTAAGGTGAGGAAAATGTAGTTTTAGCTCATTTGAGTTCATGAAGAGGCGCTTCTGTTTAGTCCATTTAATAAAATAAATGGAGAAATAGCAATGAAACCCCAGGGCTTTCTAGAGAAAGGCTCTCGGTGTACAACCTCTGAACGGTACTTTACGTATTCCCTACTAACGTATGGCAAAAGCGTATAGACATGCAAATTGGTTCTTGTGAGGTGCTCTTGTCAAGAGCCAACAGTGTAATACTCACTATAAGTAGCATGGCTAGCTATAAATAAAGGAGATGCAGAGCAATACCATAACATCATAGAGTACTGTGAGTTCTTTACCTTATGCCATTATATTGAAGGCCATTACTCATGTCAGCTATTCAAAACATAACAAACAGCACAACTCTCTTAGCTTTTACTGTGCCTGAGTGAAGCATGACAATTTCAGACAGTGCAACAGAAGTGAGAAACTTCAACAAATGGGACTGATAGTTCACAAGATTTCAGCATGCATTGCCCTTTATGCCACATTCACTAATGCATCCACAGTGCAGCACAATAATCGCGTTAGGTTATACATCGGTCCAAATCTAGTGCCTTGAAAGTTTATTTTCAAAAGGCAAGCATTGGAAAGGGGCTAAATACCCTTTTGAGCTTCATCTAGAAAGGTTATCAGAGGGCACAGATCAGTATTATGGGACTATTACAGTAGAAGTCACTTCCTGATGTTATAATCTTGGTTGGAAAAAAAATGCCAGACTAACCTAAAAATCATAGAATCATGGAATCACAGAATGGCTTGGGTTGGAAGGGACCTTTAAAGGTCATCTACTCCACCCCCTCTGCGGTGGGCAGAGACATCTTTCACTAGATCAAGTTGCTGAACGCCTCATCCCACTTGGCCTTGAACACTTCCAGGGATGGGGCATCCACAACTTCTCTGGGCAACCTGTTCCCGTGCCTCACCACCCTCATGACTAGAGGCAGCTCCCTCAGCCTGCCCTCGCGTGCCACATCCCCCAGCCCCTCACCATCTTGAAGGCCCTGCGCTGGGCCCACACCCCGCACATCAGTGTCCTTCCTGGGCTGGGGAGACCAGGATGGGTTGGAGGGGTCCAGGTGCAGTTGGCAAAATACCCAATAAGAGAGGAGGAAAGCATTTCTAATGCTTTTGTTCCCCTTGTTTTATTGTGTTGTGGGTTTTTTAATGGTTTATTGCCCAATCTTGAAAAGAACACCTAATGAAGCAGCCCTGCATAGACAATATCTCATATAAGTGGCTGTCTTCACACCCTGGCATATTTTCCTCAGGCTGTGACCCAGCTATGTCTGTGGAGGGGAAGGAGGAAGCATGTCTTCTGTCTTAATGAACAGCTACAAGAGGCATGAAGAAACATCTGTGTGTAACCCTGGTCTATTACCTGAAAAGAGCTTGAGTGGAGGAGCCAGATTTGTGTCTCAGATTCTCCAGATCCCTGGAGCTGAGAGCAGCCTTCCTCCCAACTCCACCTGTGAGAATCTCCTAAAACTGCACTGCTGCCTCCAGCATCCCAAAGGAGAGGCTGCATCAGCCATATATTTACAGTCTACTACTGCAAACTACTTTTCTCATCCAAACACCACCCCTGTTTGTGGAGAAAAAGCTAGCACTTATGTTCTCCCCCCTTGGCTAAAAAGAAATCTAAATGTGGCAAAAGCCCCAGGTGCTGTCACACTGCTTGTGTGCTCCCTCTCATTCTGTCAAAGTTGTCTGCATAAATAGGAAGTTGGCAGCCCAATAAATTTTTAAATTTAATTTTGGGTTGTGTTTCTATCTTGTGGCTGAATACCAACGTTTAGTCTAAGGAAAGCAGAGTAATAATTTTGATTTCACATAAAGGGTAGCATATTGGAAATATTCTTCATAACTAGACTTTGATTTATGCTATCGGCAATGTGATCTCTTCCAGCACTGAGTTATTAGCAAATAGTTAGTGGTTAAAAATGTCCTGAAACCAGACAGCTAAATCCATTCATTAACTGTCTTTATGTATCTGTGAGACAGCACTGTCAAGTGAATAATAGTTTAGTTCTTAGAATGTTTCAGGCAATGCTATCTTCTTAATGAATATGCATCTCCACTTTCTTTTTAATGGTAGATTTTATTAACTTCTTGCATCCAGTTTTCCCCTTTGATGGCTTCTAAATTTGAAAGAAGGGAAGATAAAATTTTTCTGTTTGCTAGAAGTTTTGAAGCATGACCATTGTTTTATTTGTAATAAGTGCTGGACTTAATGCTGTCTTTGCTCATTAACTTCATGACTCGACTCTTTTCCTGAAAATACTTTTCTTGCCAAGAAAATATCTCTCTCTTTTAATAAGGTGGCAGAAACAACAGAACTACTAAATGAATTCAAGGAAATTTTCCAAGCAGGCCTGCTCACTTTCTGAAGGGACAACAAGGCTAGAAGGAAAAGGTAGGTCTTATTCCCACCTTAAATGGAAAAGAGTGAAGGAAATGTCATGCAAATGGTAAAACACTGTCAGCAATGGAGGGAGCTGTGTCCTCGAGGCGGCGGGGTATGCGCGCACTGTATGAGAATATAGCTTTTATAGACATGAAGTAGTTACATAATATGATGAAATGCAGAGAGGCAGGGCTCTAGGGCACAATCATTCTCTGCTGACAAAATGCTCGTTCATGCAAAAAACATTTCCAAACAACAAATTAACCCAACAGGAATAGAAATTGCAGCTGTAAAGACAAAAATGCCGTACTCAGCGTTAAGGTTATTCTGACTGATAGCTCTGTGTGTGAGGAGCATTCCTCTTTAGCTCCACATTCCCCATCCATTCAACAAAGTAAGCAACACAACCTTAAACCAGGTGCAGGAAAACACTGGGGAGATTTCTCTCTCTAACATTTTATGCGTCCTTTTGTATTTTTAACCTGATTTCCTAAAGGAGTAATATTTACTGTGGTAGTGCTGGCAGGTTGCCCATTCATCCATCCACTTTCATGAACTTTCCCTCTCTTTCAAAAACTTTGGGACCTTTTTGCTAGTTTTTATCAAATTTGATGGAAGGGTAGAAGTCTTACAACTCTGTAAATCTGTGGGCCAAGAAGAAGAGACCCACCCTTCCACTGGAGAAAAGACAGGCAGAACTCACTGGCTATACTCGTGCTTGGTATAACCCATCTTAGTCGTGACATTTTGTGATTTTTATACATCAAATTAAATATATTTTCATAACCTCCATGCATGCTATTGAGGTGGACTAGACTGCTGAATGGCCAGGGTGTTGGGTATGATTGTGAGGGGAGAAAAATTAAATTTCTTCTATAGAGGGGTAATCTTACTGAAGTGACTAGTGTTGTATGCTCCTTTTTGAAGCATTTGCATTAGTTGTGTTTCCAAGGCCATAAGGAAATCTGCTGCAGGTATATGAACCAACAGGCAGAAATATATGAGGTGGAATGGAGAGGGCAATGTCAAATTGTAGTTTTTTGAACATATTTCCAATCACAGATAAGTACTAGTCCCTCAGCAGCACCTTCTAGACATCAAAGCGAGGCCCTTCAGAAACTGATTCTCTTTATTTACTGTCCTTGCTTTCATATGTCTAACACAGTGTCTCTTCTTAGCTGTAGGTGACTACCTTGAATTTGCTTAGTTTTCTCACGCAGCTTTATTTATCATGTTTTTTAATTCCATGTGTACTTTGAGGGACGCTTCATAAGTTTCATTTATTTTTTATATGTTCTTCTCTTACTTCCCATCTCATCTGTCCAATGAACAACACCATCTCCTGGTAGCTATTCTTTTATTAATACTTAACTGATTAAATAATATTTTTTTTTTAATCATTTGTGGTTAATGCACAGCTATAAAACTTGAAAGTTACCTATTTGACATTTTACTTACAAAAATTTTAGCATAAGGTGATGTTGGCCATCTAATTAGAATGAGAGGAGAAGCTGAATACTTGATATGTATAAAAGGTAATTTCTCTCTGCCAGATATCAGCATCTAATGGGCTAATTTCCATTTTTTATTTCTGCATCAGTGTATCCTATCTTTATCAAATCACAACACTGTTGTAGAGGTAAAAATCCTAATCAGTCAGGCTTGAGGTGTTTTCTAAATGTGAGTCTATAATTAAAGAGTTTAAGTCTCATAGAAAGCAACATATGACTATCCTGGCAGTCCCTAGGAAAAAAGAAGTACTAGATACGAAATCAGGAGAGCCACTGTATCCATTGTATAAGTCAATAAAAAACTGAGAATGCATTAAAAAAGAAAAGAGCAAACCATTATAGTCGGAGTATAGAATAATGAAACAAGCTCATCTCACTTCTAAAGATAAATGATGGTTAGGGACATAATCTGTAATAAAACCCATAGGTCTGTCTAACCACCTGATAAAATGCTGTTACATACTATGATTTGAAATGCTTTGTTTTCATTACTACTTTATCACTTTACTTATATTATAACTTGTTCTCAAACTGAATTTGATTTCTGTACCCCAATAACATGCAAAATAAGGAAATCTCCCAATTAAATGAATAAAAAAAAGCCTTTGTTGAGTGAGTATGTTATAGTTTTCCTTCAAATTACTCAATTTTAAATGCTTTAGTAGCTTTTAGTAACAGGTTCTGGATCATAAGGGTACTTAATCACTGTAATAACGTGTGATGATGATAGGTATGATCTTTAAAAGTTCTTCTGAAAATGAATGCAGAAAGTCAGATGATTTACAGTAGACAGCAGAAGGCTCACTGTCTTGAGGTTGCAAGAGAGGGCAAGAAACATTGTAGGTTAGCGAAAGGTGAAACTGCCTTCTGTGTCTATCCAATTTATTGAAAATAAGACATGGCTTGAAGCCAACAGGTCTTAAATTTCTAATGCACTCATACATCTGAACTGCTTAGAGGGGCAGCATCTTACAGAGTAATTTTTTTAGCTGAAGTTGTTCTCGCATCTAGTAATACAGACTATATAGTGCTTACAGTATGGAGATGCTCCTTAACACAGTCTTTACTTTGCTAATGAGATGTAACCTAGTTTTTCTTAGGAAAATTTTTCAGTTTTACTTTGCCATTACTGAAATTTGTAGTACCAAGCTGTGGACATTTTTTAAGTTATTTTCTCCAGTCAGATTAGGCTGATTCTCATTAACACAAATATTACTTCAGCGCAAACAGAGTTTCTAGTCCTGGATAACCTCTGTACCCCCAAGAGACCCAGACCAAAATGGCTGAAAATGCATGTTGGAACATTCCCCCTTCATTTGAGAAGCAGCCAAAAGTTTTCATTTTTTTAGAATAACAAACCAATATTAAGGTACAAGTGATGAAATAAATTCTGGGCTATAGTGACCAAACAAATAAACTTCTAAAGCACTGTGTTTGCTTTCTGGTATTTTACATTTTGTTCCCTCACCACCACCACCACCACCACCCCCCCCCAAATTCTTGTAAATCATCACGTTTAGCTCTGTAGTTTACACCATACTTCAGAAAGGCCAGCATCCTGTGCATAATTAGTCCAGCACTGAAATTCAAAGTCACAATGAACTTAACATTAATTTTGGCACTGACTCATACGGAGATAAGATTTCATCTGGAATAAAAGGAGGGACCTCTCAATGACTGCACATGCAGAAATGAATTTTTTGCACTTCAGTCAGCTCTCAGGATCCGTATACAAGATGCTGAAAAAAAAATTAAATTCAAGAGAATAGATAATAAACCAAATAGATGTAGCAATTAGTGGTTTTGAGAAGGCCTATAACTGTTACCATGGTAATATTAAAATTTTCCTGCACTGAACATCATATATTATCATTAATTTTAGATGCTGGTACGAGTCCATTATGATAGCATTGGGGTATAATCTGCATTCCTGGAAACGGGTTTGCAATTAGCTTTAACTGAGGGCACAGTGTGATTTGATGGAGATCTGGTAATTTTACTGAAGGCTGATCAGTAGGAAGCAAGATGCCACCTCTAGCATTACCAGATTTCTTTCTATATGCTCTCTTTCCATCCATGAATTGCAGCCAACAGTGCCCTGCAACTGCAGTCTGACAGTTCACAGGAAAAAACAGAAACACTGTTCTTCAGCAATGCAAGAGCCATTGTATTGCTGGAGTCTTATCAGACTGAATACAGTTTACCTACAGATAGCCCTGCCTTAAGGTAAACCTAGCCTTAAATCAACAGACAGCAATGTTTCCTGTGCAAACCTAAAATGCCCCTTATGATTTTCTTGTTGCAGTGCAGGGCACACTCTTACTGACTTCAGTGGGATCAGCTTTTCTTGATGAGTCCTCTCATGACAGGCTTTCATTTCAGCACATTAGATTTATGTACCAGTTAGGCTTTCAGACTTGTTTTATTTTCTTGAGGCAGGAGGAACATCAGACACCACGTCATAAATAGGCACAAACAGATGCAACAGAGGATATTAATTCTTGTTTGAGATTATCTGTTTCAATAAGGAAGTTTGCATAGCTCTAGAGAAAGTCAGGTAAGTAAGAAAGAGACAAAGAGAAGAACTGATGCTGTGAGATACAGAGCATGTTTAAACTCCCTGACGTGCAGCTGCATTTAGGAATAGGTGGGCTCTTCAGGATCAAATACAGTCACAATTGCTGCATGGACACACGGTAGAGTGAAATTAGTGCAACTAACTTTGTGGAGCAGTGCTGTTTAGTAAACCTGCCTTTAAAAGGTGGCGTTTCACATTTGTCTGGGAGCATGACACAGAAAAGATCAAAACAAATGGGATTTCTAATTTCCAGTGAACTTACTTAAAGTTTAATAAACCTTCAAAGAACAGAGTTTGGTGCATTTGGGCTGTTTAATTCTTTAAGCTTGATGTTGGCAGTTTCTCAGTGTTGATGGCTGTAGCTGTCTGGTGATCTGCCAAACATAAATATTATGGAAAGCATTCTTTGAAAGTTCACTGAACAGTTGCTTGTGGCTCATTTTTATATAGTTAGTTTATTGATTATCCATGTTATTATTTTTTTTTTCCAAAAAGTGCAGAGATTAATGTGAGCTCTAATGAGGAGAAAATATGTTCCACCTAAATTTCTTTATCATTTGTATCTGTACAGTGGAATCAGTTTTATTAACCTTGATTAATACTTAGTACCATGCTACTTCATCAGTCTTTGTTATCCTTGCACTGCATAGGAGTGGAGTTTTAATTGCTATATATCACCTCATCATAATATTGTACCTAATTCAATCTAGAGACAAGTGTATGTACTTAATCTATTACATTTCTTTTCCCTGCAGAGAATGAACATTCAGATTTTATCCAGCTAGGCAGCCAGTACCATTCGAATATTCATCTGAGCTGCTTAACCCTCCTGTGCTGATGAGTTGATGGGAAATCTTAGAAGAGTGTATTTACCTATGATACTTTCAGCACTCATTATCAGTGAAATCCTAGTCGCATTAGAATAAGTGTGAATTTTATTACTGACTTCAGGATTCTACTTCACCTGAATAAGTCATCTTGAACAGGCTAGGACAGGCTTCTATTCTGGACCTGAAGTACACCTTGTGTTAGAAAATAGTAATTAAAAAGCCTTTTACTGGCCAAACCCCCAATTCTGGCCTCTGCTAATATGTGGCTGCAAACTGGCAGTCCTTTTCTTAGGTGAAACGCTTCTGTCCTTACTAATGATAGCAAGAGCTGAAATCAAGTCAATGTAGCAAGCTGAACTTTTGGAAGTACAAAATGACAAGGAAAATATTTGATACTTATGAACTGAAATCTTAAGGACTGTAGGAAACACAGAAGAAAGTAGCTAGTGGAGGAAAAAACTGAACTTTTAACTGTTCCTAGGATCTTTGTGTTGAGAATCAGGTTTGTTCTTCCAACGATATCTTCTGATTTACTGGGGGATAGAGACAAGCTTCCAGTGTCTGCACGAATACGGTCCATTAGTACAAATTGACCTCTACTCATCACTCTAGTCTGGGCATACCATCCTTTTATCATTTGCTTCATTGCACATGTTGGATGACAGCACTGGCCTTCTGGACAAAGCTGCTTAAAATGGAGTAGAAAAAATCTGCAAGTTGGGCTGAGGTGCAATGATTTGTCGCCAACTAGGTGACCTGTCCAGTGAAAGCTGGCATCCCCTCTCAGAGGATGTACTGGTGGGAATAGCATTAAGGGGCTAGCCAAACAGTCTTTAGGAGACCATCAGTGATTTTGTTGCTGGAAGTGTCACTCTTTTGGCTCATATAATGCTGCAGGTTTTTTAAAGTGTGTCATTTGTTCTTGGTATCAGAGCCAGTGAAATTATCAACTGTGAATAATTTGTGTGAAGAATTCTGGCAGTTCACACCCAAAATTTTAGTTCTATGAAGATTGGTATTTCACACAGATACAAAGCAAAAGAATGTGTTTCAAATAATTTGTTAGGTTTTTTTCTCCAGCCACTAAACTCAGTGTGTACATACACATATAATTAATCTGCCTGGTTCACCACAAGCGCTTTGCTACAAAATTGTATTGAAGTCATTCAGTGGTACAAGGGAATCAGTATCTTCTCACTTTTTTGACTGCTGGTTTCTTTTACCGGAATCTGTGTTTTGGGTGAGGTTTTCCAAAGCCAGCAGGAAGTAGTCTGGCTTTCCACTTGTGCTGTTGGAAATAAAACCACTGTGCATGTCTATGGGAGCTGTATTCCATGGTAAGTTTTTCTTATTGCCACCTTTCACACTCCTTATCTCAAGGTCAAATATGGTAAAAGTTTGGGTTTCTCAGCATGATAATAGAAACTTGCCTTTTGGAATCATCTTCTCTAAAACACATTTTAAGATTATTAAAGGTTACAAAAGACTAACACTTTTCCATGGTAAGCTTTCTTCATGACCGAGTCAGTGCAGCATAGGAAAAAGTAGGGATTCATAAAAAGGACACAGCTCCATTATTAGGGAAAAAAAAAGGGTTTCACTTAATTCTGTGCTTTGCTTATTATGCACAAGTGCACACCTCAGTAGACGAGAGGAGGTTTTAAAAAATTACATCTTGCTTCACTTAAGGCAAGCCTAAGATAACATTTCCTAGCTACTGGCTGATTCAGATGAAATTACTATCTCTCTGACCTTTGTAGCCCTCAGGAAGAGTGAATACATTCCCTACAGCTTCCCTGTGTTGCCAAGTTTCTGCATTCAGGGCAGGCCAACTGTGTTGCTACTTCTGGATGGAAGGAGAAATATTTGAGGGGTTTTTTCTCTTTGAATTACTGGAATGATGGATGTATGTTGGCCAGCAGATGACTAGGCACACCCTCTCACTCTTTACGCCTTTATGTCTTTAATACTCTTTGTTGGGCAAAGCAAATAATACTGTCATGTATGTCCACGTATACTTACAATTATATGACAACATCATTTGATTTGCACAGTACCTGTGTGGAGTGCATATGTGTATATTTATACGTATACATGGATGCACATAGAAGTACATTTGTAAATTCTACTGAAAATGTCATCCCTAATTGGAACACATTTAAAAGCAGCATCCTGTTTTCCCCTAGAGTTTAAATAATAATTAAATCTAAACTTTCAGATGTTTTGTCCTCAGTCTTTATTGGAGAAGGAAAATAGCAGTTTACTGATAGGAAAAAGGCACCTTAAGAGCCTGCAATATTTAATAAGATACCCGCAGAACAGAAGTGCTTCCCACGTGCACACAGGCTGCTGACCTTTTATAGCCCACGAATTAGAGTAAAAGGTGAAGTATAAACATTTGCTGGTATTCTTTGGCAGGATCATGCTACTTTATCTTCTGTTTACCTTCTAAACCTTGGCATAGATTGCTCAGATATGCCATTCACAAGCAGTCGATTTTGCTTCATTCCTCATTGATCATAATGGCTGGCTGCTGCATTTAGGCAAGTCCTGACATTGATGCTTCCTACCTGAGGGCTGGGAAAAGATCCCAGATAATTGTGTCTACTGACTGGTTGCTGTTAATAAAATCATCAGGAACAAACTGGAACTTGCATAATAACATCAACAAAACAGCATATCTCAAGATACTTCAAAGCAAAAGCACTTTCATGAGTTTCTCAAGATAAATAGGGTCCTACCTCTCATAAGTACTATACTGTAAGCAACAATAATGAAGTATATGTGTGGCAGAATTTCAGAAATATAAACAAAGTGGGCATGAAATGCAGTTTGCTGTGTAATACCAAGGGCAGAATTGTCCGCTCACACCTCATTGCTATGTGAATTAAGTGAAATGGGATTCTGTAGTTCTCTACTTGGACAAACCTGTATGAGTGAGTGGTATCCATGCGATGCAGCATTATTTGGCCTAGACTGCCTGATTCCTTTCAGAGAAATACCACTCCACCATCAGCAGATTCTGTATTTCAGTTGCAAGAGGGCCTCAGTCTTACATCATTAGAAGACTCTTAGATACTGTCTGTGCCATGACCTAAACAAAACATTTCAAATACAAGAATAGATTTAAAAAAATGTATTCCAAATGCCAAGTGTGGGCTCTTTGGGACTTTTCGTTCATCACTATTGATTTCTTCAGTAACACACCAAGAGACTAGCTGGATGCATCTTTGAATAAGGTTGTATTTTAACGCTTTTTAATTGCATGCTGTTTATTCATATATTTTCCTTTGTTCTATGCTAATGAATTCATTAACAGTTGTTCAGTTATTATCAAGGGTATTTTTTAGTTGTTAGATTAGAAAGATTTTTATCGTGTTTTTACTGTGAATTTACTCATTACGTATCTGACAAAAAGCAGATGATTTCTCTTGCAGAAAAATAACCCCCAAGCCCCCAAAACACAACCACAAAATGTTCTCGTAATTTCCTTGACTCTAATGTGTGTTTGTTTAAGCTCTTCAGTTTGCTTTTTGAGAGATTTTCCAGAACATCACAATGAACTGTGTAAACATGTCAACAACCGTAAGCAAGGAATTATATCAATGCTGTACTTACAACAAGCAACCATAATACTAAGATATGGTTTTCCCAGTTCTATCATTCATCAAATAATCTTTCTAAGGCATAGAATAAAACAGGCATCTGTTCTACTCTTAAAGGTTTACCTACCTTTCCTTTAATTAGTGATAAAATTGCTTATCTTGTAGATGATTATTTTTTGTTGCTTACAGATTTTCAACACTTAATAATGAACATGTTCTTTAAAGATATAGCTCATTTCACCTAAAAACCTAGAAGTATTTTGAAATCCAGTCATTAATTAGTGATGCCTAACATCATATCTGTTTGTGAACGTGTTGCAAGTACACTTCACTGTTTTACCTGATGGTCCCCTATTTTATAGCTGTGCTTATTTATGATGTCTTTAGATTTATAATCCCTTCTATCCATGAGCTCTTTGGAGATATGGGCTTGTTACATACTTTTAAGGAACTTGGTACAGGTAGATCTTGCTTCCTGGTTGAATCTTGTACAGTTTTCTGAATTACAGATGACCTTAGTAGATGACATAATAAGCGAAATTTATAATACAGGTTTGTTGTGGTTCAACCCCAGCTGGCAACTAAGCACCATACAGACACTCGTTCACTCCCCCCTGGTGGGATGGGGAAGAGAATCAGAAGGGTAAAAGCGAGAAAACTCCTAGGTTGAGATAAAGACAGTTCAGTAGGTAAAGCACAAGCTGTGCATGCAAGCAAAGCAAACCATGGGCAGGCAGGTGTTCAGCCATCTCCAGGAAAGCAGGGCTCCATCACGCCTAACGGTGACTTGGAAAGACAAACGCCATAACTCTGAACATCCTCCCCTTCCTTCTTCTTCCCCCCCCCTTTATAAGCTGAGCATGATGTCACATGGTGTGGAATACCCTGCTGGCCACTTTGGGTCAGCTGCCCTGGCTGTGTCCCCTCCCAGCTCCCTGTGGCCCTCCATCCTTCTTGCTGGCTGGGCATGAGAAGCTGAAAAATCCTTGACTGTAGACTAAACACTACTTAGCAACAACTGAAAACATCAGTGTTTTATCAACATTCTTCTCATACTGAATCCAAAACATAGCACTGTACCAGCTACTGGGAAGAAAATTAACTCTATCTGAGCCAAAACTAGGACAAGGTTATAGACAACAATTGTCCTTTCTAGAAGGATAATTTCTGGGTTACATGAATGAGAAATGCAAACTGAAGAAAGTGAAATGTCAATGTCTTACCAAATATTGTCTTCGATACATTTCAAGTCTGTAGGGATGATGTGTGCGTTCACGGGTGTGGCTGAAGTGTATTGCAGAAGAGCTATGAGATAAACCCATACTGTGGGGTGAGATTCACATTACCTGGTGGCATTGCTCTTTCCACTTGTTCTGAGATGCTTCATAAGGCAAAACAAAGGCTCCTGCCCGCTAGCGAAAGAAAAAGTAGCCCCATAAGCATACTGCATGGAGATACACCACATAAATACACTGGACATCCCTGCTAGTTATCTACCCCTTCCCACCCTGACACCAAAGGGAGTATTTGAAGATCAGGAGAAGCTTTCTGGCCTTTGAGAAAGTTGTAGAAATAAGGTGGTTCTTGTACTGTACTTCCTACCATGCTATGCAGAACCCACCGTAAGAGGTGGTATAAAGGCATTTATTGCTTGCTGCAAGGTGAATTAAAATGTGTCCAGTGGAAATTATTCAAGCAGTATGAAAGAAGGAACAGCAAATTCTGGATTATGTAGTAAGTGACAGAAAATAAGGTTGTTCCTAGAGAACAGCTGCAGTGCTGGGATCCTCTGATTAAATAATTTGCTCGAGGCTTAAAGGAGCCAGAGACTTTAAACATCATTGACAAATGCTCACTTTTACAGTCTATTTTGGCTTTCAGGATTATGTGTCTTTTATAAAAGAGAAGCTACCACTCAGATGAAAGTGATGGTCTTACGGCAGAAATTACAGGTGGAGGCTTCTGTGCTATGTGGGCAGACAGATGAAACAGCCAGAGAGGTCCCTTCTGGCTTCAAGAGCTCTGGGAGCTGAGCATAAAAAATTATGGCTTCCCAAATAAGCTGGGTCAAGTGTGTAGATAGATCCTGAGGGAGTTTTGAAAGCAGAATGCTGGGGTCTGGCAGGTCAGAAAGGGTATCCCGGAAAGAATAAATCAGTGTTGAGCTCCTAACAAAAACTGTCTGGGAGTATTCACAAAAATTATCCATGTGCTTTAGGTATATTTGCTCCAAATTTATATATGCTCTCCATCAAATTTTGAATAAAGATATGATCGTAGAGGGCAAATTTTAAACTTTCATGTGCAACGGATATTTTGTTTTAAATTCATGCGTAGTGAAACACTATAAAATGTGCACCACAAGGGCTCCAAAGCCCTTGTTCTCTATGCTGAAACCAGGACACAGAGTTTAGACAACCAAATAAATCACACAAGCATCTAGCTTCATTGTTGCAGTTAAGACCAGACATGAAGAGTTACTTTATATGAATGTGATGAGACAAAATTAAATTTTAACTTCTAACACAGTCAATAAATTTTGCAATTGTCTAATTTTTCAAGGAATCCTGCCTCAAGCAAGGATCACAATGAGAAAGAGAGATTTTGTTGTTGTTGTTCCTAATGCCATTTATCTGTTTCCTCCATTTAAAGGATTCAGTGTTTCATAAGCTCTATAAATGTACTTGTCAAGAACTAGAAGTAATATTATGCAACTTTATGTATCTACCTGGGCAACTGTGATGGGCAGATGCCATATAAAACTGTCATCAATCTGCAAATTAAAAATAAAAAATACATTATGTATGGCCCAACAAATTCTAATGAGTAACTATTTGCTCATAGACATTCCATCATGAGAAAACATATGCTAATTTCAGTACTTATTCTTGTATATATTTTTTTTTCCCCTCTGTGCTGCAAATAACATGAGGTATGTCTGGATAAGCAACTAATGTGGTTTGAAAGCTGTGCAGTGTTTCTGCGTTTGAACGGGTACTAAGCAGGCTCCATCTATTTTAAATCGCTACTGTTCTCTCTTTAAAGATGTTTGTTGTTCATGGCCTTTTAAAATTTTATTTTATTAGGATGTTAGTCTTGATGTGATCATGTCATATGGATATAGACTTACAAGTCCATGCTCTTGTCAGTGGACACTTCTAACAGAGGTAAGCTCCAGGTATGATTTCTTTCTAATGCCCTATATAGGCCAAACTTAATGACCTCTGTGTAAAAGCCTTTATAATTATCAAGCATCAGTACTAGCTGCAAAGTTACTAAAAAAAATAATTCGGAATTTTGTTTTCAGACATGTAACCATAACTGACAGGGTGCAGTTTGAGGCTCTGCGATCTATTGCATCTTCAAAGGGCTCCACACTAATTGATAAAGGATACTGAATACCAAACTGTGAAGGTAGAAAAAAAATATTGATGAAACCAAAGTGAGTGTTAGTCCTCTTCAGGAGTAGCAACACTAGGCTCATCCTGTTTTGTACAGTTATTATGCTAACATGGCCTATTTTTTTCTGTAACACCTTCATACTTTCATGACAACCAATATTCATAGCAGTAAATAAATTCATGCTTTCTTGTCAGTGCCTGGGGTGGATGTAGGAAACAGAGTATGGCAGGCATGGAGGAAACAGCGGCTGGGGTAGGGGAGAAAAAATATCTTGCCTGTTATGTACAGTTGTAGGAGAAGAGAACTAGGAGCTTCCAGGAGGGGAGCTTGTAAGGGAGTGAAACAGCCAGGTCTTTGCATTCATAATTCCAGGATCCTCTCCATATGGAGACAGAAATACAGCCTAGGCCCTAACAGGCTGTCATTACTGTCCTGGTTTCAGCTGGGATAGAGTTAATTGTCTTCCTAGTTGGTATAGTGCTATGTTTCTGAGCTAGGTATGAGAAGAATGTTGCTAACACACTGCTGTTTTCAGTTGTTGCTAAGTAGTGTTTATACCAAGTCAAGGATTTTTCAGCTCCTCATGCCCAGCCAGCAAGAAAGCTGGAGGGGCACACAGCCACGGCAGCTGACCCCAACTGGCCAAAGGGGTATTCCACACCATGTGACAACACGTCCAGTATATAAACTGGAGGGAGTGGAGGCAGGGGGATCATTGCTGGGGGACTAACTGGGTGTCAAGTGGCAGGTGGTGAGCTATGCATCGTGCATCATTTGTATATTCCAATCCTTTTATTACCATTGTCATTTTATTAGTGTTATCATTATTCATTTCTTTTCTGTTCTATTAAACCATTCTCATCTCAACCCACGAGTTTAATTTCTTTTCCCCATTCTCTCCCCCATCCCACTGGGTGTCGGGGAGAGTGAGCGAGCAGCTGCGTGGTGCTTAGTTGCTGCTGGGGTTAAACCACAACAGTTATGTTGCTCTGGCTTACTTTTTGAAAAACTTTACCAGCAGATTAATGAAAATACTGCCCTCAAACCTGGTTTCCCTTGGGAGAGGCAGTCTAGCCTAGTGTCACAATTTCAAATACCACTTTATAACACCCAGTCCAGTAGCTTACCTACCATTAGTCTGTTGTAGGTTCTTCTGAAATCCTTGTTACCTGCAAGTCTCATTCAATCTTTTCAATTGCTTACGGTTTCAGAAGTGAAATGTATGACTTTTTTTATTCTTGTTTCCTTAGTGTTTTGCAAGCCCCAATGTTTGCACAACAATAGCAATTTTCTAAATGTTTCTGCTTCCTAAAGACCTCTATCTATCTGAAGAAACTTAAGAAACAATCTGTTTGAAATCTGGTGAGTTTTCACCCTGGTTACCTTTTTTGTAGGCAGATAAATTTATTCTCACAAATATTTGTTTAGGTGTAGTTATGACCATTCTTCCCTCTTTTCAGCTATTCCCATTTCCAAATATTAGATTTGTGTTGAAAACTACTCACATTTGTTTTGCACTGAAACTGCTCACTACTTCTGTTGGCTTTATAGAAATCTTTTCTTTTAGGCTGGAGATTTCAAAGCACTTTCAGTGGTTTTTTTGAAGTGCAAAATTATTTAAATTGGTTTCTTCAGCTCTTTTTTTCTCACCCAGCTTTAAAAAAAAAAAAAAAAAAGTCTTTCTAGACTATGCATCGAAGTGAGAAATTCATGCCCATGCTAAGGGAAGCATAAGAAACTGTTTTAAGCTTTCCAAACAAAGTTGCAGTGAGGCATAAGTGTTTTGTTGTGCCCTCAGCAGGACTGGATTTCATTATAAGCACCAGAGACCTCACAGCACTTTGAAGACTTGCCACAGTTTGTCATAATTCCTTGTGTTTCTGCCTCATAGTTTTCATATCCTCTGTAACATTATTATCTGTATTTCTCCTTCCATATGCCAGGGTCAATAAAATTCATGTGAGAAGTACACTATTTTAACACCCAGAAATATCACGCTGGTTAGAATAATTCCATAAGACTTGGAAATGCTTATGAGACCAGTTTCTGTGCTCCCATTGCAGGCATGTCTGCTGAGTGAGAAATGCCAGCAACTCTCCCATGGCAATATACTGAGCTGACACCAGTATATTGCAGGATCTTCGGAGAGACTGAATAATAGGGTCTTTCCATGTGGCAAGTGGGAATTTGCACAGGTGGAAGAGGAGTGCCATCATCTGAGGTCAAAACTGCACCCTGTTTACTTCAGTTTAGCAATGCATGTTGAGTATGACAAGCAGAATTGGGCTCGATGTCCAACTGTTGATTCTGCTTGACATTCAATTATCGAGACATAGTTAAATTCCACACAAGAAAAAGTCAGCACAACTAATTAAGGATAATTTTGTTCTAATCTAAATATTGGTCTAGATGATTCTCTTTGCTCTTTGTACATATTTGCAAAAATATTTATTTTGTTCCTTTATGGTTAACCTCTGAAGGCAGAGGTTGTGTTAGAAGTCAGCTGATAAAGTGTTCCCTTTCTGCTTGACCCAGAAGAGAAATGGGATTGTTACATTCATGGTACCTGTCATCTTTCCCTGTGGAAGGTACCATAAATTCAATGTTGGTACTTAACCACAGCATCACAGAGAAGGAGCCAGATGGGTTTTTGAGGGAGAAAAATCATCATTTAGTGTTTAAAAACATATGTTTTTTTTAATCAGAAGCTATGTCTAGAAAAATGATGAAAACAGGTAAATAGCTACTTGTTATAATAGGCCATGTTATAATAGGCCATATTAAAACTCCCTGAAGTGAGTTAAGACAATTTATTTTATCACTGAATTGTGCTTTAATGTAGGCTCCCATAAAAACTGACTTAGACTTTTATACTGACTCAAGAGGAGTATATGCTATGTTCAATAACCCCTGTCAAATAAAGGTACAAACCTAATTAAACAATAAATCCATAAAAATTGTTACAGACAGTTAGTGAGTAGCTGGCATTTTTATAACAGCAATAGATTTTTAAAAAAGCATTAGCTGTTATAATATGGCTGGAGTAGTTGTACTGATAAATTAGTCATTCTGGCATTTCATGACTAATTTTAATCACTCAGAGCTTCAGAGGTGTGCCTGGTTTAGAATTTGCGCTATTATTCTTAAATTCAACAAAAAAAGTGAACCTAAATATCTGTCCATATTTGTAAGATACTAATTGTAAAAAAATATTTAGTTTTTCCTGTTAAAGCTATTGTTCTCAACACCACCACCATCTCTGGCTGAAAGAGATCTGGGTTTACTACCAGCAAGTTGATACTGAAATCACCAGCTTAGTTACAAATTGTCATGTCAGTTTTGGTTTTTTTTTAACAAGAGTCAAATAAAGAGGCAGCTCTGTGTAGGTTCTTAATTTCAGGAATATGACATGAGTTTTACCCATATACTCTGATATGAGTAAGTCAGGAATATGTCTAAACCTTAGTTCAAAATTTGAATTAAGTCAAAGGCAGAGCATTAGTAGGATTCTTTCCCTGCCTTGCCCTCCCTCTTCTCTAATTAAATGACTAGATGGGATAGCTTGCCTCTCCTTTTTTTTTCCTTGTTTTTTAGGAAAACCTATTAGTTACGGGCCTTTTCTTGTTGTGTGCTAATCACATTGAACAGCACACACCTGTTTATTTCCCTGGCAAGCAGGGAATTGCACACACTGCAGATAGTGGATTCCTCATTTCTAGCACTAGCCAATCTAACAGTCTTAGGGGAGCTGGAGAGTACCATCAGGGGCCCAAGGGGTGATAGTTTGTTTGGGGCTAATGACCTCCTCCGGGGTCATGAACAGAATTAGGTAAGTGAGAGTGGCTGCTGGTAGTTAGCAAGGGAGGGAGGAAGATGGTTGCAGGCAGACAGAGAATCAGAAGCATCCCTGAGGATTACCTAGTCTCACATCAGAGCAGACTTCACTGCTAAATAACAATTGTGTTTAGATCAGCAAACATCTGTGATGAAACTTCTGTATTGTTCTGGGCTGACACAGTACTGTCTTTCCTAAAATAGTATTTCAGATGTTGCTTTTTGTTAATCGTATGCCTTTAAGCCACTGCTTACTTAATGGAATAAAAGACACCAAGCAATAATTCAAAAGCTGTAAAAATGAATGTCACGTAACCTATGGTATGTCTATTCCTGCAATACTTTCAACAGTGAGGAAGAACCACGTGGTGTTTTTATTTCTACCAGATAAACATATGCAGCTGGTTTAGTATGTGATCTTAAATATATGTATGTGACATGTATCTGTAGTAATATGCTTAGTAATAATACTTTATACCCCTGCACCACATTTCAGGTGGAGATATAAATCCCCTTACAGGCATTAATGAATTAAAGTCTAAATCACCATTATCTGATAAAGAGTCACTGTATTCCTCTTGAAAAAGAATCAATGAAATCTATTATTTTAAAATAAATAGGACACAGTTGGTTTATTCTTTGTTCTCATGAACTGAAAAAAGCTAATAAACACTATGGACGACCAGCTTTAATTCCGTCTCTTTTAGAGCAAGGGCCTGCATTTGCTCATGAATGTCATAGGTGAAAATCAAACTTCTGCTGAAAGGTCACGAAGCTTTCAGGATTTGTTAGAGTCTCAAAGAAAATGTTGTATAGGAGCTAACAAATATGTAGGATTTCTCGTGTGAAGAAGAAAGAACTAGAGAAGTTGAGACCAGGTCCTTCATTCTTGAAGAAAAGTAGCTAAAATATTTTATTTTAGAAATGTGTTTCTATAAAAATTTCCCCCATAAGTCACATCTTTTTAAAATTGTATCATTTTTTCTTTTCCTTGAGTGGATTCTCCCCCTTTTCCAACCAAATTTAAGTGTGGTAGGAATTTAAAGGAAATTAAGGTTGTGAGCTTGTGCTAGATTATACTTTTCTACACTTCTTTACTTGTATGAAGTGATCCTGTTTAAAAGCACAGGTGTTGGGAGTGAGTCATCATATGGCCTATACCACCCCACTGCTGCTGATGCTGTGGAGGTTGAAGTAGGGGAGCTAACAGAAAACAGCTGGAAATGGGGAGCTGAGGTCCTCCTTGGGTGTGTCCAGAGGTAGTGTAATTTGCATTGCAACTGATTATCAGAACTGATTTTATAGATGATTTGCAAGTTATAGCCACAAAAAGTGTGTGTATATGCCAGATATATTACTATGGCAGATACATTACTATGGTAAACACGTTAGGGCCAAGGAGGTAGATCGCACCTTCAAAAGGTTCATCTCATCCAGGAACCTCAGGTAGCGCTTGATTGTAACTAACAGACTGCCTGCCATTATCATTGAAGGACGTAGAAGAAAGTTAGCTTAAAGCTAGGTGCAGGGACCCTGTGACACACCCTCTGGGCAGATGATATGGATAAACTTGGTCTTCTCTTACTTATACCTGCAGTAACTAATCTGGCAGGGATTCAAATAACTGCACACTAATATTAATTAATTCTTCCATACACTGGCTTGTATAGATCATGGTAGCAGATGAAGGATTAAAGCCATGGTAATAATGCTGAATTCCATGGCTTGTCAGCTTGTCAAAGATTAACAAGACTGATATAACATTACTGGAGGAGCTGTTGTACAGTAAAAAAGGAAAACCTCATCAATTTTTTTAAGATGTTTTAAATACAGGAAAATGGTTTTTGCATTAGCTTTTCTTTTCTTTAAATCACTAATATTCTTATTAAAGAGACTCAATTCATCTCCCACTAACAAGAGTTGTATGTTATATGAATGGATCATTCAAATATGGACAGTAAAGTCAGAGAAAGCCATAGAAAACCAATCAGTCCAGACATGGGATAACCAGAATATATTTGCTTTATAGTCATCCTTGGATGATATTTAGCCAGTACAGAGCATTAGTTCATGCATGTCTAAGTGGAATTTAATTAGAAGTTACCTGGAATGTGTAATTGCCTTAATGAAAGCAGTTTCCAAAGGGTCTTTATTTTGTGCTCAAGAAATTCCTAAGCAGACTTTCCAGACTGCAATTTCAGGCTCTCCTGCCCCCCCCCCCCCCCCCCCAGTCCTATCCTCAACTTCACAAGGCATTTAAAACACCTGTCCACTCTTGAATGGTCCATGGACAAATATTTTATGCATTTCAGTTCAACTATATCTAGGCCATGTCACTCACTTAAGATCTATATTACAGTGCTATTACACAGACTCTCACATTTTGAAAACAGTTTTATCAGAAGAATGATGTGAAGAAATATTATTCATGTGTATAGACTGAAGAGAAAACATATTTTATTAAGTCTCTTAAACTGTTATGTGTCCTTTCTTTATGTGGTCTAAATCTTAAAACCAATATATTTTTATGGTCTTCCAGTTAATACAGTTGCAAAGTTTCTTCTAGTTAGTTTCTATCAAGCTTCTTATACCTGCTACAAGCACAGAACATCCTTACAAAGACCATGGCATATTCTTATATTATTTGAAATGTATCTATCCAAGCACAATCCTGACGCTGAAAGTCTATCTGTACATTTTGCAGTTATTTATTGTTGGCTAAGGGACCAATAATTCAGGAATTTATGGTAGCAGATGTATGCACAACCTGGTTGCCAAATGCTCAAACAATACTTCACTTTTGCTGCATGAAGGCTAACTCCGTGCTCCCTATGGAGATGTTTACAAGGTTTGTAAACGGTTCACAGGAATTTGGGATCTCAGAAAGGAACTTGTACGTGACTAGAAGGCTGCCCAGGAAATCAGGAATGTATATAGACCAAGAGAGAGTAAATAAGTTGGCATGGGTGGAAGCTGAAATGCATCCTCTGAAGAGGCAATAAGCATCACCACCTAAACTTTTACTACTGCATTTTTGCTTTTCTGATCTGCATTTTTTAATTTACAGACTCTCTCGCAGGTCTGTACCAGTTTTCTTAGTGAAACAGAGGTGAAGTCACACAGCCGTGCTATGTTAAGCTGAGCGTTGATTAATAAACTGAACTCCTGGATGTTACAGTGCCAGAAAGCAAGCTAAGGGTTAAAGTGTGGATAATCACACCATAGGGCTACAGCCCATTTCCTGGTTTTGTTTACTGATACGTATGTAGCCAGCTGCCTGCCAAAGCTGTAGCTTTTCCATACAGTCATATTTATCTGTAAGATAATGAATCAGACAGAAAATCAATGTGACATTTCAGATATGGCCTCGTTAGTGCCCTTGTTTAGTGTCAGGAAAAAAATATCCAGCAAGTTGCTCAGCATTTCTCTTCTCGCTTCCTGGATTACGTTTTCCTTGCCTTATTGCCTTTATACATTGTTTTGAATTTGGTTCTAGCCACTAACCCTATAATCCTTAGCTTGCTCTATGCTTTATAGTTATGATCTTTGACTGGCTATTTCTTTATGTGTCCCTCGGATTTATTAATTTGCTTCTGCTCCCCTGAGTTGAATAAGCTGCTTACTCATCCCACACTCTTTCTGCAGAGCTGCTGCAGACTTTGCTGCACTTCTCGAATCACATGCAGCATGAGAACTGCAAGAGAACAGTGCTGTTTACTCATATGATTTTTTTACCTCCTCATGTAACTTACTACTTCCTTTTACACATGCACTCTGCCTCTGGTCTCCCTAGTCCTGGCTTTTTCTCTTCTTATGCTTCAGAGATTTTGTGTCATTTACCTTCTTTTGCAGTCTAAGAGAGCAGAACCATTTCCCTTGAAGCGATTCTGGATTAAAGCAATTCACACCTGTCTCCTCATCTTTGTCAGTCATTTGCTGCTACCCCTACCACACACACCACTGCTGTTTTTCTCAGCCCAGTTGGGGTTTTTCAGTTTGCTTGTTTCATGGCGATGCAACAGAAGTTCAGTAGAGGAACTGATCTGGACTACAAATAACTTCATTTTATTTTTTGTGAAGCAGGCCTCGTTAGCAGTACTGTGGCACAGTACTGTTGATGATCTTCTACAACAATATCAAAGAACTAACAAAATGGTGGGAGCCTGATACTGGTAAGAAAGAGTAGTAGTGAGCAATCAATGCAGTAGCATAAGCAGGCGTTGTGTCACAGTTTAAGCCCAGCTGGCAACAAAGCACCATGAAGCTGCTCTCACTCCTCACCCCGTGGGATGGGGAGGAGAAAATACAAAGAAAAGCTCATGGGTCAACACAAGGACTTGGAGGGATCACTCCCCAATTATGGTCACGAGCAGAAGACAGGCTCAACTTGGGGAAGGAACAAAATCAATTT
The DNA here is from genome assembly GCF_929443795.1 of Astur gentilis. Lineage (NCBI taxonomy): Eukaryota > Metazoa > Chordata > Aves > Accipitriformes > Accipitridae > Astur > Astur gentilis. The sequence goes on along the minus strand of NC_064906.1, from coordinate 22,004,371 downwards.
AATTTACTACAAATCAAAACACCACAGGGATATCGGGCAGTAAACCCAGGCCTGGGAACACCTTCCCCCCCCGCCCTCCCTCCCTCCCTCCTTCCCTCCTTCCCTCCCTCCTTCCCTCCTTCCCGCCTCAACTCCGCTCCCGGTTCTCTCTGCCTCCTCCCACCGGCGGTGCAAGGGATGCGGGTTGGGGTCCGCCCACCATACCTGCGCTCTGCCGCTCTGTCCTCCTCAGGGGGAGGAGGACTCCTCCTCACTCATCCCCTGCTCTGGGGAGTCCAGAGTCCCTCCCGAGCTTCTCCAAGGCGAGTCCTTCCCATGAGCTGCAGTTCCTCACAAACTTCCCCGGCCTGGGTCCTTTCCGCGGGCCAGTCTCCAGTCACAGACTGCTCCAGCACAGGCTTTACCACAGAGTGGCAGCCATCTTGGGGGGCATCCCCTCCTCCTTCCCTGCCCTTGGCACCTGCAGAGGAGTTCCTCTCACACCCCACTCCCCTCACTCACTGCAGGTTCCCCTTCTCAAACCTGTTCCCCACAGGTGTTACCGCTCTCACTGATGACTCAGCCTGGGCCAGCTGCGGGTCCCACCTGGAGCCCGGGAAGCTTCTAGAAGCTCCTCACAGGAGCCGGCCCTGTGACCCCTATCCATGCTACCAAAACTTTGTCACAGAAACCAAAACACATTGCCCTCAGGGAAATGGTATGCAGAAGCATGACTTGGTATAAATAGCTTTCTCTTTATATTTTTTAAACAGCTGTAGAAACTACTTAAGTCTTGTGGCACCTCTCTTACATAGTACGTAGGTAAGTTTGCAAAAACAGTTAGTGGAAACTGAAACTTCGATAGCAATGCTTGGATTTTTCAGTTCTGAGTTTCAACTTGTAAGGGTTTGTTATCTTCACTTTTGCCACCCTCCTTCCTTCTCTTTGTTTCTTTACTCTCACAACTTCTAATTTTTTTTGCAGTCTTTAATTCTTCTATATTTTATAACATATCTTCTCTGGTTTTCAGTAGATCTGCTACAAGCAGAAAGCCAAGGACGTTTTTATTAAATGTTCTTGATCTCCCACAAAAGCTGCTTTCTTGGTCATCTTGGTTTATCCTACTTTTTTCATGCCACACGCATGTCCATACAGCACAACGCCTACGGAAACTGCATGTTGTATACAGTACTTGGCTTCAAAGTAACTGATGAGTATAAAAGAACTAGGTAGACTGTCATGAAATGGAATATGGAAAGTGACGCTATTTCGGGTTTCTTGGATCCCATAACCTCAGAGATCAAATTCTTGGAACAGCTGTACAAGAGACAGGAAAGCCTGTAGGACCTACTAGAAAAGTGAAAGCAGGACAGTCCTTCATCCAGAATGGTACTGAATTAACTTTTTGAATTTTTTATTTCATTTTAAAGAAAATGAAGTTTTATGGCTATCAAAAACCTTTTTAGCTATAATTCTCTGAATTTGGTAGTAGCTATGTATTTGTCTCATTAATTTGAATTTAACAAGATTCTTCATCTAGGAAATATGTAATTTGTATTTGGGAATTTTTAAGTTGAGTCATATATTAGGGTATCTTTCAGCTGTGTATGATTAATGGCCTGTTATTGCATCTAGGTACCTATGAGTGTCTCTTCAAACTGCTATTATTATGTCATTGTTTTTGAGTTAACTCATCCTATTCAATCTAAAATTTCTGAAGCATGCATGAAATAATCAATAGAGGTACAAACTCTCCCTTTTTGAAAGCGCTGTACCTGACAATTCAGAATACTGTTGGCAATTTGGTAGGAATAATTTTTGTTTGGAAATATACACAAATTAAGTTACGTCTTCAGGTGTTGTGAATCAGTGAAGCTCCACATAGAAGCTCTTTGATTATAACTACAATCAAATTGTAACAGGTGCCACCTGGGGATTAGTCCCACTTTATTAATTGCAGATAGTGTTCTTCTGACTGTATCTCATTATCTTTTTTTTTTTTACAGTCCAGTAAATATGTAATGATCTGAACACTTCCTTTATCACATTGTGTCATTTCTCAAACAAACTATTTTAGCAAACAGATTTCTCATGGTCTTCCTTCTAACCTGAGCCATTTGTGTATCCAGATACTTGAAGTGAAACCTTGGCCACACTGAAGTCCATCAGAAATTCAGTCTGAAACTACAATGGCAGTTCTCTTGCTTTTCATATCTAACTTACAGTATGAGCTTCTTAATGATGGTAAACTCTCTCCAGGTATTTATTCTAATATTTCAGAATATCCATCAGGACTGGAAAAGGGAGTTGTATTTTACGGAGTCTGTGCACATAGCGCTGGGTACCAGTGCAACGATTTTGGCTGATTTAAGGCATGTTTTCTATTCTAGGGGGTTTGCGCATGGTAAAAATCTAGTCCTTTCATGTGTGGGGACAGCAAGGGATTATATGGGGTAAGATAATGTTTGATATGAAAGCAGTGATACAGTAGCCACTGGGTTACTAAACTGTTGTTTACATAACACTGTGCTGAACTCAGTCATTTTTATTTAGGAAGCACAATGAGATTAACATAATGACCTTCTTAGCAATATAATTTTTAAGCCTTGGGTTCCCAACTATATATTACTTGCTACTCTTGAGATTCTTTCATATTAAGTTCTTGTAATAAAGGAATTGCCTTCTTTTTCCTTCCTTCCATAGAAATACACACTCTTTACCCCATTAAATATCCACTGTCCTTTCTGGGTAGCCATGAATTAGTGTTTGTCAAATTCATTATTTGACAATTATTTCACTTTTTCTGTAGATTACTTAGAGTATTTCTAATTTTTTATTGCTCAAATAACTTGACATTGTCAATTTTGGTGTTTTTTTTTTTCACCACCAGTACAGCCATTTCCAATACAAAACATAAAATATGTATTTTTTTATGAAATATTATGAAAAGATCCTTCTTTTGTTGATATTGACATCACACCCCCTGCCTTTTTTTAAACAGCTAATTCTGTTGCCTTAAAATATCAGTGAATCTGTTCAAATAGTTAATTTGAACAGTTTTGGTTAATGTATGTAACTGCATCTTTTGTAGGAACTTTACTGTATTAGTGTAACTTTGTAGCATTTGTTTTATTTTAATTTCTTGTATCAGACAGCATTATTTATTATGAAAGCACAACTTGGGAAAACACAGAAGGTCATCTATAATTCTGTATGATAAGGTATTACATTTGTAACAGAGGCATAGCTAAAATTTCTAGTAAGTTGACATGTGGAGAAGTAGACACAAAAACAATTTCAGACATAGAACACAGAACTTTTGGGAAGAAATACCAACTGTTTATGTTTTACTTTCCTTGACACATAGGACCTACTGGGTAAAAGAAATTGGATGTAAATTTCAACTTCTGCATGATAGTTTTTTATCCATGAGGAGCATATGAAGTGGTTCACTTTACATGCATGGGCAAAGAAATTTGAAAAACAAGACAAGTCAATCTGCATGCAAACATAATTTCTTTTACACCGGAATCACACCAGAGTAAATCTGTTAACTTCATTTGGCTTTGTTTCAGGTTTTGACTAATGTGAGATGAGTAGCAAGCTCAAACTAGATGTTATTAATATGGGGAAGACTATGCTAACACCTAAGTGGATATTGTACTGGATGGAAAGTGAGTATTTTCAGACTATAAGCAGAGTACCCAGGCAAAGCACTAGTTTTTCTTCTGCAAATCCTGGCTCCTGTTACTACACTTTTCAAATAACATAGTCAAGAGAGGCTGTGAAAGTAGAGTAGAATATTTTCAATGCCAGTAGACAGATATCTGAATAGCTTAATTACCAGAATAGCACTTTTGTTCTCCCTCATGAGACACATGGCACAAGAGGGCAACGTTAACTGAGCCAAACTGAAGCCATACCACAAGACAAGTTTCTGATGATCACCATCACATCCAAAGATTTGGATTTATGTAAAAGAAAGCATGTAGTAATTGGCAAAGGAAAAGATAAGTAAGTTCATTGTCCATCCCTTGCCTGTAGTAGATTCTCCAGTGTTTTAATATCAAGCTTTAGGTAATTGATTTATGTTTGGGTTTTGTAAAGATGTTTCACTGCAGTTATATTCACAATTAGGTAATTTGGTTTTGGTTTTGTGTTTTGTTTTTTTTTATTACAAAATACAGTATTGGGAAATAAATATTTTCCTATTTCTCCATATACCAAATTACCATAAAATTTGTTGTTATTAATATTTGGGCCTTTATGTATTTGGAGGAGGAGGATGATGATGATGATTATTATGCTACATTTCCCTATGTACTTGATAATTCAGAGATTTTGATTACCTTTTCTCAATACTCTAATTTAAGAATTCATGACCATGAAGAATACATAATAATCGAGGTCCAAAGCAAGGAACATAAGCAGTATACTAATAATTACTCATTGCATTAAAAAAAAATTGCTGAAGCTATAAACTGCTTTTCTTAGAATACAGTGTGGTTTCCATAGATAATAGTTGAGAGATAGAAAATGATGATGTTTTTGTATTCTTTTTTAATTTTAAATCAGTAGCATAGGAAATGTTAAACTGGCCATTAGTCTTCACCAAATCTGTCAATACAAGGAAATAAAAGAGTCAATAGAGAAGGCACAGGAACTTTCAAAAATAACCTGGTTTAAAAGTAAACACACTTTTTCAAGCTGTTCTATTGGGCACGTCTTGAGTTTTATTTTTTAAACTGACTTTTCTTATTGTTATTGATGCCTGCTCAGAAATACCTTATTCTTTGTTAATGTTTATCACAGAGAAATTTATTTGGATGTTCTGCTCAAAAGAAGCAATGATTAAAGTAGCTCTGACCTTAATTGCACCAAAATAAGCATGAGCAGCATTTTTCAAAACTGTTGCTGAACTGTCTGATTTTAGGAGGTCAACTAAGATACCATAAAACAACCTAATTTCAGTGGAAGCCTCAGCACTTCCTTTATTTTTTGCACTATTAATGCATCTAAAATGCATTTCCCCTGTAATTCAGTGAGTGAAGATTGGCTGAATGAATCTTACAGCAAGAAAAGTCATTGCTTCAACCCCTGCAGTCCAAGGATTATGTACGTTACCGGATTACACCTATCAGAGGGTTCCTCAGGTCAAACTGCTTTTGCAGGGTTTGTGGCCTTGGGAAAGGCAATGTGTATTTATAAACAATGACATCCACAGACCCGAATTAAAAGAATTTTTCCGTTTACTTTGGTGGGAATCAAAGTAGCTCTCTAAAGTCATCTAAAAGGAAATTTGACCCCAGCAAGAGTAGCACTATAAAGACGATGTCTTACAGTCAATACCTTATGTCTTGCAGTGAGTACCTTACACACTAACCTATGGGAAATGGAGCCTCCTGTTATTGCAGACGTACTCCATACAATGATTTGTCTAGATAGGTGGGTAGATGCATAATAATTAGAAAGATTACCATCAGCTGACATGTATGAAAATAGGTGCCACCTTTTTGCATGGTTATCTACAAATTATCATATACAATAAATTTGCAGTTGTTATTTATCAAAATTGGCCTCCAGCACACAGCTTTTTCTCATGCAGATCCTAACAATCTCCAGGGGAGATTTCAACAGCAGCTGCTACTTCTAATACTGTAAGCAAGGAAGGAAGATGCTTTTTGGCAGTGAATGTGAATGATTAGCTCAGGATGTAATTTGTATCTCAGAATTGTTTTGATAGCTCAGCACTTTCTTGGGTATTTATCTTTCCCCAAATGAAATAACAGTCTTTTCAACTTCAAGTAAGTCCTGTCTATCTTGGAGTTATAGAAATGATATCATGCAGAATTCAACATTGCCAGTGCTCATAAATTAAAACTTACTAATCAACAAAATATTTAAACCAAATTCAAACTCTCAAACTTCTACTTAAATCATCTTTTAAATGTTCACAGATGCATGAGTCTAAGAAAAGCACACAAAAGCCAAATGGAGTGATCTATTGTGATAATAAGATATGACAAAAGATAACTTGGACTATTCAGATTGCAAAAATTCCATTTAAGTCTCTGACTAGTATGTCTCATGGCCCATTTTATAAGATCTCCTGCTTTATGCCTTATATTGAGTCCTCCAGACTGTTCTTTTAGGCCTACTGAGACAAGTGATTGTCATTATTCTTTGTACATTTGGACAATATTTAGGCCAACTGATTATCGGAGCTTGTGACAAAAAGTAAGCTGGTTGAGTAAGTAGGCTTCTTTTTCCCTTATGCAGGTGAGAGTGGTACCGTGCAACTTGAACAGTGGAGAAAAAGAAGCAGTCTCTAGTGGCGCTATCAGTAAAGTTATTTCTTACTTTGGACAAAAGAAAAACCAGGAGTGGGAACTCCAGCTACAGGAGCCTATGTTTTTTTCATCTTTACATGGCCCACTTCACACCAGGTTGCACTCTCCGATTCTTCTGGATGTGTGGTTTCTGTTGACCTTTTATTCATGCGTGCCAACACCAGCTTCCTTTCGAAGAAGTTAAATGCTGATCAGGACAAATTTAGATTTTCACAATGTAAAACTACCTTAGAAATACTACAATTACTTCTTTCTTAATTGAGTTTTATTTATTCTTTTCTTTCCTTTTTTTCCTGACCTGCTCTGGCTTCATGCAATAGAATACAGGTCAGGAAGTAACAGCCATGGGGAACTGTCATTGGCAGTTCCCTGTGCTGACTGATAACAAAGAAATAGTAATAGCTTTCTTAAATACGTAAGTAAAAAAAAATGTTTACCAAGTTTTCCTTAATAAACATTGTTTCTTCAGCATACTAATATTCAATTGTCCCAGAAATACTCATTTATGAGGAAAAATTGTCATTGTCACTGCATTTGGTACCTACATTTTTGGTGTTGCTTTTTTTCCTTAGGGTTTGCTTCAGGGATCAGAGACAGGATGTTCTGTCACTAAATTATTTTCACCTGCTGTTATTGACACTGTAGGACTAGAATAATCTTACCTGCTAAAATAATGTCAGCTGAAAACTAATGATTAGCATTTGTAATTTTTAAAGGATGATTGCTACAAGTTGCCTTTCAATAAAATGGGGCACATGAGAAGAAGGTTTTGCTTTTTGACATGTGTAAGTATTACTGTTGACCCTGTCAGGATAATTTGTGTGTATAGGTATGTATTTAAACTTAAATTAGGAATAGCTGTGGATTCTGAAGAGCTCTTTGTTGTTTTGTCACTTGCATAAGGTTTGATAGAGGAGATATTTTACTCCTAGAGTGGTAGTCTTGAGACACTTCAAACTTCCAGCTCAGATCAGGGGCAGGAATAATAAATTTGTTTTTTTTAATTATGCTTTTCATGTCTGTAAGAAATTAGATGACAGCTGTACCTAATATTTGTAACACACACAAATATTTGTGTTGAGATGTTCCCCCAAAAATTGCAAAAATGGAATGTGGCATGTGCATGAAACAGCAGCTTAATTATATCAAGCAAATTATACCAGTGTCTGTAAGATATAATTCAGTTCCCACTCAGTCTAATAAGAGAACATATAAGTTAAATCTGACTACATGCAACCATGTATTTCTCTAATAATGCTTTCCTTCATAGCTGTGATGGATGAGGGTAGAAGTAGAGAGGAGCAATAGCTACAAAAGTTCTAGCTGTGCTAAAACTAGCTGGCCTAATTTTAGTGGCCTAAATTATCTCTGCTAAGTTATATGCTTTCTTAGGGACTATATTTGAAGTGTATATCAAGAAGACGAGCTAAAGAAATGCACATTGTGCATGCTAAAAACCAAACAGGATAGTTCCCTGAATTATTTCCAACTGGGAAATAGGAAAATACGTTTAGGAAACTTTCAAATTACTTTGTCATGTCTTGAAATAAAATGCAGTTGTATACCTAAATAAGGACCAATCTCAATATTTTATTATGTAAGGAGTAGCATATCAATAGTTACTGAACAGACCTTACAAGAAATGTAAGTAAATTTAATTCCTTCTGTGATCTGTCTGCTTGTTTTTGATTTACCTTGACAACTAGCTTAAGTAACTATTTTACAAGATAGTGTGTCAAGACTGCTGCAGTTCCTGGAGGAGAGGGAAAGCTGCAGAACTCCCTGTGGATGCAGACTGCAATAAGCTGTGCTGCTTTGATGCTTGGGCTGAAAGGAGAAAGTATGGAAGAGAGAATGGGCTTCTCTGTCTCTCCTGCCAGTTCTCCTGTACAATGTGCACTGATGTGGCCACCTGGACACCTAATGGAGAAAACCTCGTAGCACTTAGGAGTGTGAAGCATACTGTGGGTTGGACCAGACACATGGCTTTCAATTCTTGCTTTTTGTATATGGGCAGGGCACAAAAGCATCTTGAGAAGGTTGATGAGAATTTAAGATACAAATTTAAAACCATAAGATTAGAAGGACTTGCTCCATAGAACCTACCTTGTTATTCGAAACACAGTGACAAGTCTCGCCTCATCAACAGCCCACAGACAGCCAAGGCAGAAAAAAGTTACTCAGTTTCTGAAGGCCGATGACCTTCTTATGAGTTTGTTTGTTTTCCCTAAATGATCTGCATTTATCAGATGATAACTACTGTTTTCTTAGTTCAGCTTTTTTGTGGAATTGCCTTATACATGGAATTTAGCTGAAATTTTGAGTCAGATACATCATCATCAACTGTAGTGTAAGTCTAGGCATCTCTGTTGTTTCATTAAGTAAATTGCTTAGGCCTTTTAGGCCAAACTAGACTTTGATGTATTAGCATTTATTGGCTCATTAGATCTGGTAACCCTGGGCAAAGGATCTACAATAGTATTGAGCTTTTGGTTCAATCACATTACAGTTTTGTATCCTCATTTAAAAGGTTGTTGGGTTCTGCAGAAGTTTCCTAGCCCTTGGTCTATTTGCTGGTATATGCAAATGAAAGATATTTCTCTAATTCTGTTATTTTCAGTAGCTGGGTTACACAAGTTCAGTAGCAACTCAAATAATAGTGAACCTCATCACTTGCAGATCAGTTCTTATAATTACGCATTTCAGTTTTTCTTTGAAAAAAACACAAAAAAACAGGAGGTTGCCTTTCTTTTTTAACATGTTTAAATCTCCAAATATTTTGTTCATAATTATGTCTGATCAATTTTCTAAGGAAATACCCCCAGGAAGTACTTTTCAGAATTTACACTGTCTAACTAGGAAAAACTCTCTTCATCTTTTGTCTGATTTCAGATTGAGGTGACCATTTCAGTTTGTGGACAAGATCAAAATCCAATTAAACTTTACAGCTCACCCTGATCCCCCCACCCCTAGGCAATTATTTTTATTTCTTTTAAGCAATACAATCAGAAGTCTTGAGAGCATGAGATTAAGTAGAAAGCTTTTCCTTCTTTTAAAGTCTGAACCAAGGTATGGAAAGGAGACTACATCCTAACTCATGCATCCAGAGACTGGTCCCAAATCCCTGAATCTCTGACAATAGCCAAGGTCTCCCTGGGAGGTGACCCACTGATGCACACTGGTGGTCTTCTCATCTCTTCACACACATGCACTCACAGAAGCACAGAGTTTTCATGGCAAGAAAACCAACATGTGGGCAACAAGGATGTTTACAACATCCTCCAGTCTATTTCTTGAATCACTAAAACAAGCAGGATATGCAGCCATGCCTTAAGTCATACATGCTACATAGTTCATGTGTAATACATGTACTTTACTATGTTTATTAAACATGTGTAAGATATATAGTAGTTTATCCTTGACTAGAAGACATTAATATAGTATTATGCTAGTCAAAGAAGAAAAAGTATAGCTTTGTGCTAATCTGTGAATAGAGTGTGTAAATGTTTCGGCTTTCTGAGTTGGCATGTATACAGACAGGTATGTTGTACATGATACATGCAAAGTTAAACTGTACCAATAACAAAATCATGGCAATAGCTCAGGGGTATGGTTGATGTAATTTTATAGAACTAACATTTAACAACAGACTAAAATTTTGAAATATGGGTTAGACTAACCTTAGTTGAAAATATGACTATGTAAAGAAGATATGAATAAACATTTGTAATAGCTGCTTCTTCCCAAGATGATGTCTTTAAAATAATCTTGTTTTACCAAGTGGAAGAAGATAATGATAGCTGGTTTGTAATAAAATGCTTGCTGTGATTTTCACAAGAAAGTGTTAACTCAGGGCTTATTTGTTTTCTGATGTGCAGATGTGCAATTTACTTGAAGCAAATTCTAACAGAATTTGTTCAGGGAAATATACCTCACAAAGATTTACCTGAAAATCAGTGGGTTACTAATCAGCTTGTTCTTTCACCCAAAAAACCCCCCCCAAAACCAGTGAAAGTCTGTAAAGGTGGTGGAAGTGGTTCTTTCAACTCACCTGAAAAAGTGAAGGAGTAGAATAAAGGGATTTGGCTGTATGGCCATGCCTGAAAGTAGAGTAACCATTGAATCATTAAGATGATCATTATCTGAGCATAACCAAATCTTTTGAGATTCCACTCTTTGATGCTGAGGTTCCAGCACTGAACCTGTGTCTCCCTCTCCAATTGCCAAAGGCAAGAGATATGCTATGGTGCAAAGTTCTTCCAGCATCAGTCAACTTTTAAACTTGTTAAAAAGTACTATAAAAATACAGCCTTTTGCTAACATCCTTTTTACTCATCAAAGTGTTGTTCCTTTCAGAGTTTCCATCAGGTCTTACAAGTGTTAGTGTCAGAGCCCTGTAGGCCAATATTTTAAAGTTAGAGCCTTAGAATTGTAAAATAGCATGCTGTAATATATGAGAATGATTGAAGACTTTTCAGCTTTCTAGTAAAGAAAATTACCTAGAGATTTCTGAGTACTGGTAAGTAATGAAATTGAACTGCGACAGTTAAGAAAAATGTTTTTAGGCATTGTGTTATATGATAAAGTAGCTGCAGTCACTAGGATACATATAAAACCTCTAATGCAACTGCAAGGGATTTGGATGGATTGGTTCCCATGGTAAGGTTCCCTTTTCCCATTTGCTTTTCTGCTCATGTCTGAGGAAAAACAAGAAAGGACCCTTCTTTCCTGTGTGGTGTATAAAAAGGCGGGTCTTCTAATGGACTAAACAGCATTGTCCCCAGGTGGTCTGGCTGTCCTGTAGAGAGTGAGGTGGTAAAAGGGACATACCAGCATTCTGGAAAACACTGGGGAAAACCAGAGGCTGGTGTTACGGGATGCAGAGCTGGAAGGCACCTCTTGTTCTCTGTGTAGGTGGCATAGAGCAGAGCCTCACTGGATGGTGGAAGGCACAGTTCGTGTCTATGTTCATCCAAAAAACTACATGTCTGTACTCTCTGTGTACGTAGGAGACAAATTTATTCTAAAGGATTCTTTCACAGAGGGAGTTAATGCACACTATGCAAAAGCCATGGACAGGTTTGTTCCTAAGGAATGCCTCAAAGCTGCCTTTAGCATACAGTGTAGTATTGAAAGCAATAGAAATCCACGTATAAGATTTATTCTTAGGGCACATCACAGTCGCTAGCACATAGTGTGCTTTTGAGCACCACAGAAAAGGTTAAGCTTTGACAGTTGTTTTTGTCTCCAGGGGAAGGCCTGAACCAAGGCTGGAGCCACATACAGCATAACAGAAAGACAAAGAGCAATGACAGGAGGATGACAACCTGTGTCCCAGTGTACTTGCACATGACACTGCACTTCCACAAGGTGCAGAAAGCCCATGTGGCAGGTGACACAGAGGAGGCCTCCTCCAGCCCCTGCTGCTACTGTCATTTAGCTCGTGTTCTTTGTATACAGGTACTCTGTAATGCTATAACTCCCTATCCCAACTAAAAAAGCTGGATGGCTTGCTTTGCATTAAGGATTGAAGTGACTCAGATCATAGCATCATAAGATAATTCAGGTTGGAGGGGATCTCTTGAACTCATCTAATCCAACCTCCTGCTCAAAGCAGGATCAGGGGTCAGATCACACCTGGTTACACAGGGCTTTATCCAGTCTCGTTCTGATGGCTGAAGACTCCAGTAAGCCCCAGAACTGTAACAGAGGAGGAAGCAGGGTCAGAACAGAGGAGAGGAAGACTCAGGAAGAAAGAGAAGAGGAAAAAGCAGAGGAGGTAGGGAACCTCTTTTTCTGGCATATATGCAACAAATATAAATATACAGAAAAAGTACACATTAGCAAAACTGGCAACTGTACAAGGTATCTCCAGTGAATAGATAATACCAGGGTAGAAGGGAAAGGGCAAAGTGAATGCTTTCTCTAATAATTACTTTAAGTTAAGGTATGGTAAATCAATGAGTTCAAGATGAGTGATGGGTCTCTGTTATGCCATCAGTTATATTCATGAAATAACTGATGTATTTTAGGCGGCCTAGGCATGTGTATTTATGCATGTATCTGTAAATAATAATACATGAATGATGGTTAATTTTAATATCTCACATATACACATAAATCAGTGAAACTCTGAGAAATTATCTTGAGTGTACACAATAGGGAAGTTTATATGAGAGCAGCCACAGAACTTGGTAACTGAGTAGACTAAATTAGCACTTGATGCTTAGGCTGCAAGGAGTTGGTTGCAAGGAAGGAGAGAAAAAAGAGGCAGCAATGATAATGTACAAGTATAAGGTGAAACAAGTCATTCCAGAAGGTACGCGTGATCTTTAGTAGGGCAGTAAGTCAGGGTATAGCTAAATATGAGTATGGGATGTACTACTCTGCTACAGTTCATCCTGGATGCCTAATTGTTTTACAGGGGATATAAATTGTTGTTTTATAAATGTATGGCGGATATTCTCAACATCTAGCTGAGGTGCCACGAATCCCTATTCTTTTTCTCTTTCTTTTGATTCTAGGAGACTGGCCAAGTTATACATACATTTTATACAGCTATCAATAAACATCTTCAATGGGTACAGTATGATTTACAGTAATTTGCTTATAGGTAGATCTGCTACTGGCTAAGCCATGTTCTGTAGGATGCAACTGGATGCTTGAAAGGAATTTGAATCCTCAGAGGCTGCCTATGACATTCACCTTTTTAGAAAATCAGGCCACATTTGACAAGTTATGGAACAAAAAAAGAAAAAAGCTCAAAAAACAATAAAAGCACCTCTATATGTGACTTTTATGCTAGACCTTACAATGATGGAAATAATAATGATGAGATGTGTTAACTTGGCAATTACTCAAAAAAACCTTTTAAGACTAGCCAGAGAGTTCATGCAGCAAAGGAACCATTGTGATAGGAACCATCACAGCCAAAAGGTATTGGCAGAATGATCATACAAAAGGATGTTGAGAGCTTAAAAGGATAGTTTTAGTGCCATGGACTTTAATTCATTTAACCATGGCCAGTTCCAGCAGGTAGGTATTAATTAAATGCACACCAGTTGCTACCCAACCTCTGAATCTGTAGTACTCAGATGCTTCTTTTTCTGATCTCTAAACTTTGCCCAGCTTTCATGAACCATATTATGTGTAATGACAGTAGTTCACCTCATATAAATTTTCAGGCTTTTCTTATTTTCCTTGCGTTAATACTGTATGAGAACTACTATTGTTTTCTTGAGGAAGGAAGGCGTAACAAACATCGCTTAGAAAGTTCTATTGATAGTTATTATTATCAAAAGCCTAAGGAATATGTTGAAGATTAAATAGTGAAGATGGACCACACCATCCAAGCAACAGAGTCATACTAGCCAGAGACTCAGAAATGAGGGTCATCAGGTCCTCATCCTCTGCCCATAGGCAGAATCTGCTATTCATAGCTCATGCCATGCTTGACAGGAGCTAGTCTGGCTTATCCTTAGAGATCTCCAGTGATGATGATCCTAGAGCCTAGAAAGGTCCTACCTTACCGGCCTTTATAGTTTGTCAAGTACTGTCTTATGGACCACATGTGCTGGCTTGCTGGGGTGCAGAAGCTGTTAGGGAACTATGGAGATGAAGAAATACTGCAGTGTCACCTACCCACTGTGCTGCAGTATCGGTGTGCTGCCATGTAAACCAGCAAAATGTAACCATATGCTTCTTTAGTTTTAAAGATCTGAAAGACTCATACTTCAGCGCTAAAGATTTTAAAGCCCAGGCTGCAGCATTTTAAACCGTTTTATAGAAGTATGTTTTTGCCTTCTCAATTCAAAGGTGTACTCTCCAGCTTCTTCACTACATTCTGAATTAATAGCGGGGCTGTCTTATACCTGTTCTTCCTCAACAGAAGAATAACAAAGCATAGAATGACTGCCAAAACTTGCTGGCTATGTGGAAAAAGTACGTCATCAGCTCAAAATTGATGCAAAGTAACTTCATCCCTTGAAGGAAGGGAAGGTAATGTGTTCTGGAGTCACAGTCACTAACTGAGCCAAGCAGTCAAGATTAATGCTATTTGCTGGGCTTCAGGATGTAGATTACTCCTAGGTAACTGATAATTGTAATTCCACCAACTCATACTGAGAAAGTAAGAACATGCCATGTTTATAGTTGCAATATGCAGTTTATGAACAGCGTTCTGCCCTGTTTTGGAGAAAGAGAACAGGGAAAAGCCAAACCGAGAGTGATGTACCATGCACATTGCTACCTCATAAAATATTGTTTAAGAACTGAAGAACATCTGCTGCAAGCCTCTGTGTAATTGTCAGTCCATACAGAAACAGTTCATCAGGGCTGCTCACTAAATTCCCTCATGTTCACAATTCCAAATTGTTGGTAAATCTTAACATTGCAAGACCCTTCTACAAACAAGCATTCTTTGTATGCTCCTACATTAGTCATGGTAAATACTACTTAACAGTTGAGTTTACAAATATGGCATATTGCAGTGTAAGTATTGTGTCTTACAGATCAAAGGCAAGATGTATCTTATTCTCAAAGGCTCGGAACTGGCTGCTGGCATATTATTTTTTCATCTACATTCAACTCCTGTCTTCGTCATGACTAGCGGTAAACAAGGTGCTTCTTATTATTCCTGTTAATTATTTACATTACAGTGGTGTACGGAAACCCGGATTAAGATCAGGGTCTCACTGTGACTAGTGAAATCGTACTAAGAGGCAGATGGAGGCAATTCAGAATTGCTCCACGTCAAGGATGTTCTTGGAGGTACCAGGGATGTAAGTGCCATGTCTTCAGATCCTTAGAAGAGGGCAAGACACGGTCCCCTCAGCACCTAGCTAGCTCTGTGAGCCAGTGAGGAGACCACAGGCAGGACTTATTCTACATTCTTCTGGTCCTCCTACGTCCCTTCCTATCCTATTAAAAACTGTTGCATCATAAAGAAAATGGCAATGTAATTTTCTGTTAAAAATAAATAGTGTTTAGGTATAGATGTAGCATACGCTTCCCTGTCATGACTGCTTTGAATAGCTATTCAGCAGTCATTGTAAGGAGAGTCCCACTCCATATCTTTTTAGTATGTTATATGCCTATATAACTACATATATCTTCCAAGATAAACATGCACGTATAACTTTCAAAAAGCTGTGAAAACTTTTTGACGTTTCCAGTGGGTTGCCCAAAATGTAGTAATGCTTCTTTCTATTACAAGTGCAGTGGTACAGAAAGATGCAGCTGCTGCTCACTTACTTCCATTTCTAGTACAGATAATGATGCTGGTCTATATGGGAGTACTTGGTACTAAACGGTGGACTTTGATACTCTGTAATAACATCTGGTTTGAAAAATTTCTTTTCTCAGATTTCTTTAAAATATACCAATTGATAGCTGAGAATTCAAGTTCAAGTGGAAGAACAATGGTCATCATCCTTATGATCTTGGGTTGCATATCTTTACTGTACCATCTTTGCTGGAAAGTGCAGTCAGTTGCAAAATTTCCCAAGTATTTAATGTTTTCCAGTGTGCTAATTAGGTCACTTGTTGATGGCTTAAAATTACTTCAGTTTACATATACGAAAATATGTCTTAGGTTTCAAAAGTATTAACTTACAGTCTAGTTGTTTGCACTATTTAATTGATCTTTAATGAATTGCTGCTTTTGGTAAAGGCCTCTGTAATGATGCTTGCTTCAGAGGGACTAAGTGTAGAAATTTCTAATCTTTCTTATATAAAAAACCATTTGGATTAGAAAGGACACCTGACTGACAAAAGTCAGACTGATTCTAAAATATCTGCTAGAAACATCCACTTGACATGATGGCATTCATCTGAAATAAAGGTGAGCAAATCAAATCTTATGCTGTTCTTTTATTTTTTGTTGCTTTGTGCTGGGCAAAAAAGCTATGAAAGAACTCTACACTGATATGCCAGTTCTCTAGCAATAGGGAATGTACGTCAATGTTAAGACTTATAAGATCCCAACTGCAACTGTGACTGATGCCTAAGTTGTGCCTGTACTAAACTGGAAGAAGCAGATTTCAGATGGAAAGGAGAATAAAACCTGTCATATTTGTAAAGCACTTAGATCCCTCTCCCCCTGCATCTATTTTTTTGTTTCTAAATTGTGGGAGGCAGAAGAACTTATTTTTGTTTTTAATTATGAGTCTTTTCACTGATTATTCTTGCTTTTTGTATTGCTGCTTCTAGTAAAGAGGTACCAGATGAGAAAAAAATGTTTCCAGTGACCTTTCCTGTCCTGGAAAAAATCCCTAAACCAACCTGCTCGTGATTTGTCATCTTGTTTACAAGTTAGCTAAGCTTTGCTTTTAAAAGGGAGAACAGTTCACTCCTTTTATGATTTTATAAATTATGTTTGAAGGCAGTTTTTGCTTCTGTCACTTGGTGCAGCTGTGCAGGGAATATGCTGGAGAATTTGATATACTATTGACATTATTTTATGAAAGCAATGTCGGGTTTTATTTGTGCAGATGATAGCTAAGAGACTGTCAGTTATTACTGGGAACATCAAAGAAAATAAGCAGATGGGAATGAAATACACCCAAATATGGGACAAAAAAGTTATGCCAATTTGTCATACACTGTTTCGAGACATAAGGCATTTAATGGCATTACAGCTTTCCAGACTAGTTGCATTGTTTTAAATTGGTTACTTTTGTTTAACCAAGGGGGGGGGGGAGGGGGGTGCGGACAAAAAAAATTCTTTTTCTTGAGAAATTCTTCATATTGGGATGCCCAGCAAAAGTTGACCCTAAAATGCTATGAGAGAACAAGACACCTGTTCCAGAGCACCCCATGATAACTTTATTTATAAAATGTAAAAAATTAGTATCTGAAATGTCAACACTGTTATTATATGAATGGCATACAAACTAGTAAGTACCTGTGTTTTGGGATGATGACTTAGTCAAACCCATTTTATATCTTTCATGTTCCAGAGGTGGCAGCATGTTTGACACTTCAGGGATCTCTCTCAGCTCCTCCTGCACTTGCTTCTGAAGACAGATTTACCCAGATGCTATTTGGCTATATCCTTCAGGAGTTACATGTAAAGAATGAGATGCATCTCCAGTCTGTAACTGGACAAGAAAGAGCAGTAGCATCTATGGAACTCAGATATTTTCTGGTGAGCAGCTACACCTTTAGTCTTGCCCTGCTTTGCCTATACTTTGTTTCCACCTTGTGTGGACACAGGAATGAAACATCACACATCTTCAAACATTTCCAGTAAAGACTCCTGGTTGTTGATCCTGCATTTCAGCTCAGATGCAACTGCCTTCTTTAAAGCCGCTGTAATGCCAGCATACAGTAGAAGTAGTCAGAAATGCAGTAACCTCGTTCTTCTTGGATGTATCTTCAATTCTCTAAACATTTTCATGTTGTTAAACTTTCATATCTGTATATAAAACCCATAGGTTGCTGCAATAAAAAAATTACCATTGAATGTACAAAATATATTTTGCCCAAGCCTGTGGCAGTGGAAGTGCTAATGAAAAAATCTGAGCAATTTGGTTTTGTTGCCTGAACAAGAAAATTCTTCATAAGAAACCATAAACACATAACAAAAGTTATCACCCCAAGAAAGCAGCTGGAGTCAATTTTCAAGGTAAGTATCCAGTATTATTCATCCTTTTTAACAATCTTCTTCAAATAATTTTTGAACAGTGATGAGTTGTCACTTGCAGACATAGTGATGATACAGGGCTGTTAGGCAGATTAAGTGAAGGGAAAGGAAAGCAAATGTGATGATGTTTCAGATACTGTAATGAAATCTAATTTGGTCATTTTTAAAGACAAAACATACTGGAATAATGAAACAAAACAGTTTCTATTGAAACAAGAGTATGTTTTTGTGCGAGATAAATGGTATTCACACAATGTTGTTAAATATATTCAGATTTAATGAAAACATGGCATTACTAGGAAAATGTGTTACCTTAAGCATAGCATTCAAATCTCATGAGTATTAAAAAAAGGTATAAGTTGGATATACAAACTCATATACTTCTTTAATTTTCATCTTACACTTTCTTTCTTTGAAACCAGAAGTATCTGAAGTATTTCTTTTAAATACAAAAACTTTCATCCCCTAATATGATGGAAGAAGCTGACATTTAAAAAAAAAAGTGTTAAGTATTGCTGGACTGAACTTGGTTTATAGTTACAAGTAGTGTTGATGTGTCCTGGTTTCAGCTGGGACAGAGTTAACTGTCTTCCTAGTAGCTGGTGCAGTGCTATGTTTTGAGTTCAGCATGAGATTAATGTTGGTAACGCTGATGTGTTCAGTTGTTGCTGAGTAGTGTTCAGTCTAAAGTCAAGGATTTTTCAGCTTCTCATGCCCAGCCAGCGAGAAGGCTGGAGGGGCACAAGGAGTTGGGAGGGGACACAGCCAGGGCGCCTGACCCAAACTGGCCAAAGGGGTATTCCATACCGTGTGATGTCATGCCCACTATATAAACAGGGGGGAGTTGGCCTGGGGGGGGATCACTGCTCCGGAACTAACTGGGCATCGGTCAGCGAGTAGTGAGCAATTGCATTGTGCATTTCTTGTATATTCTAATTATTTTATTATTACTATTGCCATTTTATTAGTGTTATCATTATCATTATTAGTTTCTTCTTTTCTGTTCTATTAAACTGTTCTTTTGTCAACCGATAAATTTTACTTCTTTTCCCAATTCCCTCCCTCATCCCACTGGGTGGGGGGAAGTGAGTGAGCAGCTGCGTGGCTGGGGCTCAACCATGCCATGATGATAACACTCTAAGGTCAGGGAACCAAAAATTGTGCTAAATAATTAGTATTCAGATATAAATGATGGACTAGATTGATGGAACAATGCTGGATACAAAAGTCTTCCTATATTTTGATTGTTGCAACAAAGTTTATACTTATTTGCAAGGAGTATTGAGAATCAGTGTAAATTCACATTAGCTATTGTAGTGTGTCAGAAACATTGTAAATATTCTCCATTTTGGCTTAATTTACACAAAATACAGACTTGCTGAGCATCAGCAAAATCAAAATGGTACTACCGCCTAGCAAGAAATTTAATCTGGTATGTTTGTAACTCATGACTTATTTCATGGGATCAACAAGGAAATGTTTTGTTCTTTTTAACTGGTCACGAGGCAAAGCCAGCTGTGATGTAAGATATAACAAATTTACCAAAGCTAACAGTTTTATATATGCTTGCATGAAATCTGAATGTATATTATGTGTCATCTGCAGTTTATCATGTCATCAAATTGACCAGTTGTAATTCTGACAGTGGCTGACTAAATTATTACACATAATACAGACTACAATGTAAAAAATATCCTCTTAATATTAATAATCTGTGGATTTCTGCAGATGTGGTACATTACTATTGATTATATTCTGGCTAAGAAATGGTTGTGTATATTAAAACAGTTTTTGTCTGGCTGTATTGTATTTCAGCCTCAAGATTTTGACCAAAGTTAGAAGAAGAATAAGGGCTAGCTTAAAATAAAATATGTTGACCTGACCAGAACAAATAGGCCATATCTCTTAAATCCTGTCAATTTGCATTTAGCGAAGAGGTAATGCAGCAAAATGAAGAAGGGGTAGATCAGGATTGCTGTTTCAGGATAATTCCAGCTGGGAATGACTGATGCACAGGGCAATCCTTCCATATCCTCTGTCACCTAAAAGATGCTTCCTATAGCAACCTGATATCTCCAAGTGATACCTCTGCCTTATGAAAAGCCTCAGACCTTGCAGGGAAATCCTCTGTTCGGTATCAGCTATTGTATTAATATGAAGGAGATGAAGCTTGGAAGAGGGAAATGGCAGAGTTAAGTCAAGCTGGTGAATACTCAGAAAGCCATGTTAAATAATTTGTCAGAGAGAAGATGAAGTATGTTATCTGCTGAGTACTTATTTTCAATGTTTCTTTCTTCTTCAGTCACTTGTATACAGTTAATCACTTTGATTATGTTTTCAAAGGGCATTCTTTTAGGTTTCCTAGTACAAGCTGAGACTTAGTATAGCAGTGATACTCAAGAAAGCTGATAATATATCAAGGAACAAAGGCTGCCAGAAATAAGATGGTATGTAGAAGATGCTTATAGATTCAGGGAAGAAGATCAAAACTATCCATGATGGTTAGTAACTATTAAAGGCAGAGAAGGATCACAAAAACAAAGCATTTCTTCCAAATCAGGTATTTCAGTCTCAGCACTGAACAGCACTACTTCTTGATATGGGGAACATACAACTATGGGAAGAAAATCATCTGCTGTCCCACTACTAAATGCATCGAAGCCTAGGATGCTCAGGGTGGCTATGGCTATTGCTTCCAAAAGGGTATAGGAGGGATGTTTACATCAGTGGTACCTGGTAGTGGAGGGCCATCCTATCTAGTGTCCCTTGTCCCTCAATTTTCCTGTGCCCCGAAATGTGGACAGAGTGACAAGACTCTGCCCACCGCTCCTCCATCTCAGCTCTATCCCTTCTTACAGCCAGCATGTCTTAAGCCTATGGCTGTCAGTCAGGTCCTTGAGCAGTAAAATGTCACAGCTGAGAAGCCCAGAGCTGGCTCTGCCAGCAAGTAAATCAGGAATATGCTAGTTATCAGCATTGAGAGCAGATATTCAAGCTCAGATCTTCAGGGAGCCTGACACTGCTCTTCCAGCAACCACCAGAAGAATGCCTGTCTTTAACTTCCAAGAATCAGGTTCTCTGATGAAAACAGCTGACAAAATTGACTAGAAATGCAATCCTCTTCACACAGATGAGTACTAAATAAGAGAAAAAAATAAGTACAAGAAACAAAGAAATGGAAAAAAATCTATAAGCTATAGGGCACATATTCATAAAATCAAAAATTATTAATGTCGGAATGTGTTAGGGGAGCACTTTGCACTTCTTGACTTTTGCTCTGACATTTTACACTAGGTTGAACACAAAATGTTCAAGGTTTTTTTTTCTTAGCTGACACTGAAAGTGTTTTCAGAAGCAAACAAAATACACAGTATTTCTGCAGCTGGTGTGCAAATAACCTTTTTTGGACCTGTAATATTCTTGGCATTTTTTTTAAATTACAAAACCATCTTCAGACTGGATGAAAATTGAGCAGCTCTAAAAGAACAAAGTTTGACAGCCTGAGGCCATGTTCACAGAACTTTTCAAATACGCAGCAGGATGACAAATTGCAAAACAGCAAAAATACTAAACTATGCCTCAACAACAAACAACATTTTGTCTTGTACTTTGTCAAATATCACCTCTAACACTGGCTGAAAAATTATTCCTTGAATTATGCATTTGGAGGACAAAATGTGTTGGTCCTCAGATGTGCTAGTTACATTTCTTTTATTATTCAGCCAGCTACTCAAACATTACTTGTCAAATGTTACAGTAACAATCTTGTATGCTTTTCAAGTAGTGATCACTCACTTCTAATTATTACATAAGCCCAATATGGGACTTCTCCAATATCAGATTACTCTCTCTGTTGATTAATTCACATCTGTGTAGCTTTGTGTGTGTCATGTGTGATATCCTCAGAACCAAAAAAGAATCAAAAGTTAGAGGATTAGTAAGTTTGGTAGCCATGTGGCACATTTCAATAAGAAAGTAGCATCAGCATTCCTTAAGGAGAACCAGGAGAAATGTAAGGAGAAGTAATTTTAATTTTTGGCTAGAGTGATTTAGATTATGCAGAAGGGGAAGGCAGAGATTCATGAAGAAGGTGTAAGAGGCTGCCTCAGTACATTGTGTATTTTCCTTCCCAGAGGTCTGGAGAAAGGAAAACACACCTATCTGGGCATTTGGGCAGAGAAATTATAGGAAACATGATGTGGAGAAACATTTACAGGACAATACGATGTCAAGAGAAAATCATAAAAGATCAGTGAAAAGGAAGAAATAAAGAACAAATTCAGCTGCTTCAGCTGCTGTTTCATTAAAAAGCTAACAGGAGTCTCACAGCAAAAGCAGAGGTTAGTCTTGATTGTTTATGAGTTTTTCTTCTTTTTGGCCATCAGAGAAAATCATCTGTGATAGTGAGGTTCTTCACAGGACTAGGCAGTGAGGTCTCACAGAGTCTTTTTGTTAATTCATGTGAACTGCAATGATATTTCCAAGAGATTATGTTCTTTTGCACTAGAATTCGTTTTGAGAGGTTGTTACGAAAAGAGTTTTTTTGAGCTAGATCTACTGCAGAAAGAGTTATGAAGGAGCATAGGAAGATTGTTCCCTTGGTGCATTTGGAAGTGGTAGGAAATGCCAAACAAACAGATGAGCAATTACAAAAAGCAGAAGTAATATAGGAAATTGATTTTTATTGCACAATATCCTATGGAGTCCCCTGCCAGGTTTGTTTTGTGAGGGCTTGGCTGGACATGCAAAGTTGTTTCATTTTTGTTGTTATGGAGAAGACTATTTTCTTTCCAGAATTGCTTCTGCTGTTTTCAGTCCTGGAGTGGTTCAGAGACACCAATCTGTAAATTGCAGTGCTGCGTCCCTGATCCTCCACTAGGCACGAAGATGACAGCACAGGCAAACAGAGCAGTGCTGCTCCTGTGGTGCCTTGCTTACAAGCTTAACTCCTTTTTTTAATGCAGGTTAGTATATCCTTATTACAAACTTCACAAAATGATATATCACATGTCCATGCTCCTGGTCAGTCAGGACTAGGCTTGTTTGTGAGGTTCTTCAGTCCACTGATCTCCAAGGGCCATAATTTCCTTTCCTTTATCTTTTATTTTTGCCTACACCTAGCTGTGGCACTTTGAATGCCCAATACCCTGGCCTGAGGAGTTGAGCTCCATTGACATGCAGCTCCTGAGTGCCGTTGGGAATACCTGAATGCCTTCTTTTTTTTTTATCCTCAGCTTTGGCCCACACAGAGTTGTCTTGATCTGGAGAGCCTCACAGACGGCATTCATGCCTTGCTGCCTGGCAAGTCCCAGTGAAAGGCAGGTCCAGTGTGCACTGCCCGCTCTGCTCCTTTGAAAGTCTGCTAGCGGGGAAGAGTAATGGGAAAATCGACACCATGTTTAGGGGCTGAAATCCTGCCTGGCCTTATGCAGGCTTCTCAAGGAAAGGGACTGCAAGTTCTCTGTGGCCTTTTGTCCCACAATGTGCTTTCCATTAGGGTTTGGTAGGATGTGGCCCTTTAATTTTGCAGTACATTAATTTTCCTAGTGGTTCACTAAAAGTGAACCATAAATAATACAGAGGGTTTGTGAGGACAGATGCATTAAAGTGTTTAGATACAACAGTGGTGAGCAACAAAGGCACAAATACTGTAAATAATGTATTTGATTTGTACCAGATGAATTTAATATTCTTCTGCAAAGCTGGTAGACCCATACAGGAAACCACAATGACACTTGAATCTATGGAGTAGACTACTGAAGCAGCACAGGTCAGGGTGTTCATAGAGGATCCTGCAAGGGTTTACATGGAAGGTGTAACTCACCTCAAGGGGCAATTTCTGCTAGCCTTATTCAGGATAAATGGTGGTCTTACTGCAACAGATGACTGTGTGGAATAACATGCCATTTGCTAGTCTGTTTGGAAGAAACATTTTAAAAAGGACTGAAAATGGCTTGTAAAGGCAGCAGAAAAGTGCTTGACAGGTGCTTAGAAATTTCCACACACTAGGAAACATTTGCTGCTTTTTCCCTCCTGCATATGTAAATGCAAGGCAGCATGGCAGAGCTGCTAGTAGCTCCATTCCTTAACTGTGGTTCATGACTTAAGGTTATTTCCACCACGCTATACGGTTTCAGCAGCACTACAGAGCTACTTGATCTTTTCTCTGTGTTACTTGGGGACTAAGTCATCAGCTATTAAAGACTTACTGACATCCATTAAAGACATAAGAAGGATCTCAGCTGGAACACATTTAAAGCCAGGGAGATTATCCATGTTTGTGCAACTTGAGATAAACTACCTTCAGTGGTTTTAAAAGAGATCAAATCTTCTAGGTATTTCTGCTTCTAGAAATGTGCTTGCCTATAGCCAGATATGTGTCTGATGATACATGGGAGATGGATAGAGACTGCTTTTTAAATCTTTCTTTAAAACACCAAGAAAGAACCAGACCAAATCATTGGAAATTTTCTGGATAACCATCATATACCTAACAGCTGGGCAGCTGCATGATGCAGTTACTGGTTAGACCCTATCCTGAGGTACATATTTTGTCTTAGGAGACAAGTCAAACCATTAGCTCCTGAAGAAAAATAAAAAATTATCTCAAAATTCTTGCTTCCTTGTAGTAAAAATTAGCAATAAAAAAATGTAGCTAGTATTTTATTACTCTTTGCATGCTTCATATTCCAGAGATATTGAAAAACATCTTTTGCCCCATCTGAATTCTAGCCATGAGAATTCTGATGAAACAGTATAACAGCAACAGAATGGCGTATGATATAAAGCAAGAGGAGGATATTTTTGTGTTTCACCTTTGGGGAAAAAAATGGGTCAAGGAGAAGCTGGTATTTTGGGGAGGGGAGTCTGAATGATGATGGAGGTCTGTAACCAACAAATTTCCCCTTACTTTAGCTCTCACTGACTGACAGGAGCAGGAAGACAGAGGCAGAAACCTTCCAAGAAAGGAGGCAGTGAAGAGCTGTAGAGCACAACCTTGGTCCCATTTCTAACCAGTGTTAGCCAAACACCCCATGTAACCTACTCCAGGGCTTGTAGTTAAGGGCTCTTGGCTCCTATTCCACTGAAGTCATGAATGGTTTCTCGTGGCCTTTAGAGTTGTTATTGTAAAAACTAATCAGACTACATCTGTTAAATAATCCATGTGCAATTATACACCTGTATTTAAAAATATGTTAGATGGTATGCCTGCAAAACCTCAGCCCTTTACTGGATTTATTCTCACTAGATGTATGGAATGGAAAAAGCAAGTGATCCAGCTTGCTCTTAGTTGACGGAAAGATCATGTTGATTTCCACAAGCTTCAGGTAAGTCTAACAGTGCATCAGAATTTCAGGGCTTGCTCATACACTCTAATCAGCTGCCTAATTGATGCCTAGCCTCCTCCTTGCCCCCTTCACAAATTATTCCTGTTGTTCCTGGTACACCTTCAAGAAAAAGCTCATTGTGCATCACCTGTATATCCTGCATCCACCATCACCTGTATGGCTACTGAGAAAAACTTCCACAAAATGTGTGTTAGCATCTCTTGGCAAGACAAAAAAGAAGTTGCATTTGGACTTGAAGAAAAATTGTCTTTTTCTTGTTAGGTTTTTTCATCTGCTTTGCTGGATCAATTGTTCAGGTATAGGTCATCCACATGAAAACATGATCCCAGAAGTGGAGCAAATGTCAGCAAGTTGCATATATTCCAGTCAAGGTTATGGTAATACTGCCTGTGAGCTGGTTTAATGTACTAGAGCAGGGTGGATCCCTCCCCCCGCCCTCCAAGACTGACAAAGCATTCTTATGAGACAACTCTTTATCTGAGTAGGTCCTTTCTTTCTTTCTTCTTTTTTTTCTCTGGACATTTTTAGAGACATTTGTGTGTGGCTGCCAGATTTCCAGAGGTAAAATGATACATCAAATTCTAAGTGATAGGACAATAGCAGTTAAATTAAAGTGATTCACTACATTAATTTTTATTTCAATTATATGGAAATATAATCTAGCCTGGGAAATATGTGAAATTGCTCAGGGTCACAGAATAGCCCATGTCATGTGCAAGTGAGCAAGTTACAAGTTACAACAAGTTAAACATCCCTCTACTGTACAATCTTTGTATGTATTTCACTCATAATTACTCTGATTCTGGTTAAAGCAACCCCAGGCAAGCCATGATATAGTTCCATGTAGAAAAAAAAACACAGTTATTTTCCAATTTTTTCATGAGATTATCTGTTACTATATTTATTGTCATTGCTTATTTTGGCTCGCTCGCTGTGCCCAAAAGTCAGATTAATATGATTTTTTTGGTTCAGAAGACTTTCCTAAGGGTAATACTTAGCCTTTGCTGTGTAAAATCTATAAAATGCCTGTCCAGAACAATACAATCATTAAAACAGGTACTGGATTAGGGATGGATAATAGTATTTTCAGTCTAGGAAGAATAAGAAACAAAATAGCCGTGCATTTCTAGGTGTGCACATTTGTGCCAGTGGCTGTCTGCAGTATTTGATGCTAACTGAAACTGGTTTTTTTTCCCTGAAACAGACTTTGCTCCATTCTCTTTGGAGTTTTGTATCTTCTCATACTCCATCCCTGGGATCCAGTAGAGCATATTGCAGAAGAATGAACATGTGGATTACTAGGATGTATCACTACATTACCTTTGTTGCCTCAGGTATTTTTACAATGAGGTTTTCTTTATGATGTATAAAAGCTTGCAACAGAATTTTGGAGCTGCAAATGAACTACGAATGAGTTTGAGAATGAAAGATTTTGTGAATGTGTCAAGAAAAGTGGGAACAAAAATAGGAAGAAAGTGGCAAGACAGGTGCTTTCTGTAGACTTCGATTTTCCGAAAGTGGCTACCTTTAGGAGGAAAAGATGTAAACTAAAATTATTCATTACAAAATGAGCTCATTCTTTCATGTGAGCAAACATTCCCTGGTATGTTCTAAATATAGCAGAAGCTAAATCCCTTAATGTGGGAAAACAGCAACAAAAAAATGTTCATCAAACACACACAATGGACTGTGACCTGATGGAATAGTTATAAGTAAGGAGCCTGGTGTTCAGTGTGTAAGGATGCACAATTATAAACCAAATACTGACAGGACACACTGGCACTTCTGGCAACCTCAGATCCAAAGGGGTGGTGTTAGCGAAGAGCAGTGGGGAAAAAAAGACCAAACTTCAAGCACAGCTTGAGAAACTGTCTTCTGGACATGTCATACCATCTCTGGAAGGTGCCCAAGGGAATTGCCTTTTTCCTATATTTAGGGAAAATTTGTCTCGCTTGTCATACAGATAAAGGCACAGTAAAGCAGGCTGAATTCAAATTGACACTATATTTTGTTAGCATTTTGAAAGTCAGTTATTAAACATGATATCCAGAAGCTGGACATGATACGTGAGCCTGATTTCCATCCCTGGTAGTAAGATGGAGTTTCTCTCCAAAAGCTGA
This sequence comes from Astur gentilis, assembly GCF_929443795.1. Taxonomy (NCBI): domain Eukaryota; kingdom Metazoa; phylum Chordata; class Aves; order Accipitriformes; family Accipitridae; genus Astur; species Astur gentilis. The sequence continues at coordinate 21,976,929 of NC_064906.1, read as the reverse complement.
CATCATGGATAAGCACGGGGTGTCAGGAAAGAGTCCTCAAGGCTTCTGTAGATAGAAATGCTGCCTTGCTAACCTGCAGGAGTCCCAGGAGGATGTTGTCAGGGCCCTGGGTGGTTCTGTCCTCCTCCCCAGCAGTTTAGCAGGCCTTTGAACACAATTTATTTAAGGGTTATTACAGAAAAAAATTGCCATGGGACTGGAAGAAAAATTGTTTTATTGACTCAAGTTTATTAACAGGTAGGAAGCAAAAGATACGTCTTAAAGATCATCTTTCACAATGGTGAAGCATCAGCAATGGTGTCCCCTAAGGATCAGTGCTGGAAATGGCTTTATTGAATAACACCATCAATGACTTGGAAAATAAGCCAGCAATGAAATCTCAAAATCTGAGATGATGGTGAGATCTCTCAAGCAATCAAATTCCTTTAAAAGGACTGCAGAAAATCCCTCTTCAGTAAAGCTTGATTCCATCAGTAAAAAAGTGTCAGATGAGCTTCAGTGTTGCCAAACGTAAGGCAAAGTGAAAATAATCTAAACTCTGCTTACCTGGGGCTGAACTTAGTACTGGTGGTTACAGCTCAGGCTCTCAGAGCTGCCTCAGCATATTGTGCAATGGTGGCCAGAAAAATTCTGGACATCTTTAGGACAGCATAAGGAAAAAACAGGGGCCATCATTTTGCCACTGTATAAAACCTCAAGGCACCCTCTCTAGGACTGCAGCCTAAGAAGGACATGAGAGAGTACGAGAAAGTGCAGAAAGGACAACTAAACGATTGAGAAAATAGAACAACTGCCTTACAGAGAGAGATTAAAAAGGGTAGGACATCAAACATCTATTAAGAGGGAACACCTTTCCATAATCATAACATTCTGGATTGGTGTATCTTGTAAGGAGTAAAAAACATTGAATAAATGCCTTAGGAATATTAGAGTCCAAGTGGCAGCACCTTTTAATGACATCAGAACCTTTATTATCACCTTCAAAAGGGGAATTAGGTTTTTTTCCAAAATTTTGCCTGGGAGCTCAATGAACTATCCAAACAAGAAAGTGTCTATCTTAATATTTCTCCCTACTTATGATAATAATATCATACCAAATTAAAGTCTGAGAGAGAGAGCGAGCACTCGTGCTTTATACCCAGGTACCCCAGTTTACTGGCAGAAGAACAAGCAGGAAATTTTCTTAAAGAATTGGGAAATAGGAAAATACCATTCTCTGTATCTTTCAAAGTGCATTTTATTCTGGCTTTGCAGTTTTAGCCAACAAAATGTATGAGTAAGTATGGAGTCTGCTGGCACTAATATTTCAAGTTAGATTCCTAAATGCAATAATCAAACAGATGCTACAGCAGCATAAACAGACATGAGTAACTGGAGAAAACAAAACTGATTGCTGTGACCAAGAGAAATAAATGGATGTCCAGGCATGGAGAAATTGTCGCTTGTCAGAATGACAGCTGGCAACTTTGGTTGTTTCTGGGTTTTCTCCAGCCAAATTGTCTATTATCTGGGGTTTTATATTTTATTAGGAATTGCAGCCAAGGGGAATATTCAATATTTGGCCCAATTTTTTGAGACTGTTAAGACAGTGGATCCCTTGCCATCAAAAGAAAAGAAGAAAAAATGCTTTAACCAGTGGCTCTTGCAGGGGCTGTTAGGACCTACACCTGATAAATGTCAGGAACAAGTTCTCAGTAATGATATGGAAAATTATTTTGAAATACAGAATGGAAACTCTTTTTCTGAAGGACCTGATGAGCACCAATAATTAATGCTTCTTGGCACCAGAGGAGCAAATTCAGTTTTATACCTGTGCTAGAGAGACAGTTCAGACGCATGGTTGACCAAATATTTAGGACTGTTGCAACATGCAGACGTGTTTGCAACTATTTGGGGCTAATACCATCACACAGGTAGTTGCAGGGCATTAGAAGAGACTTTTGAAACAAAGGTGGAGTTGGCCTAAAAAGAAATACAAAGGAGGCATGAAAAGTAGTAGTGGAAGGGGAGAAACCCTGGAATGGCAGCAGCCCCATGATGGAGGAGCCTCCCCCGGGCACCATGTCCGGCCAGGGGCTGGCAGCATGGTGCAGCACATGGGACCAGCCACACCGGCATTCCTGGGGCCACGGGGACTTTCTCACCAGTCCCTGTGTGTGCTGGCAGAGTGTTGGGAGCCACCGGGGCGCACACGGGGCCGGAGAGCTGTCAGCCATGGGAGAGGGGAGAAATGGGGCAACCTGCCCTCCCCAAAGAGAGTATGGGGGGTCTGCCACCCACAGCTGCAGTGGGTGCAGGTATGTGCAGGCGGTGTGTGTGACCACAACACTGTGAGCACGTGTACACCTGTGGGATTAGAGCTTTTTGTGATTGGCCCTTGAAAGGTGCTTCAAAAGTTGTAGGTGTTTATTACCATTTCATAAATTGTAGTTCACTGATTGTCAGTTAATTATGTGCAGTTAATAAACCAATAAATCACCTATTCTGATTTGGTTAAACTACCTGAACCGAGCAGATTTTTCCCTGTGACAACATTTAGCTGAAGAATGTAGGCAATCTATTGAGCTGATTTGGATCAGTAAAGGTTTGAGTAGTGAACTTAAGCACCTGCTGGCTTCTGGCTCAGTAATTTGGAAAAAAAAAAAAAGTGCATAGCTGTATTACTGGTGCTTCTGGTGTGTTAGCAGAACTGCACAAGGTAGAAGGGCAAGGCAGGAGGGAATAAGGGGTCAACCCTGACTTCTTGCTGGCCCCAACCATGGGACAAACTGGCTAAAGCAGCTGTGAAAATCATAATCCCAGTCCTTAGGACAAGGACCAGATAGGACTGGTAGGGTATGATGGGGGGAAATTGTATTCTGAATTAGCTAAAGCAAAGAATATCAGAAAACTCGCTGTTTGTGCTTGGTGTAGCTATTTGTGTGGCAATTAGTGACTGCACTTTCAGACGGGAGTGAGGCAATCATAAAAGGGGAAGGTGAAATTTGGCAGCTGAAGGGACATGTGACTGGTTATAAAGAAAGGTGGACATCTTTACAGGCAGCTGCTGGGTGGACTGAGGCTGGGAAAGCCTGGCAGGCTGAGAGGCCAGTGCAGGAGAAAAAAGGGGAAACAGGCACACGGGAACAGGCGTGGGAAGCCTGAGTGGCAATTCCTGCTGAGGGCTGGGATCAAGAAATGTGGGGTGGACACATCTGGAAATCAAGCAAGGTTGATGATGAAGAGTGCAGTATGGCACCTATCCAGACACAAATGGTAGCCCAGGAACTGTAAGGTCCGTACCAAGGGGCATCTGAATGGCTTCATATAGCCCTTGTGTTAATAGATATTATAGTGACCCTCACAAGGAGAGAAGAGGAAGGCACATTTTTGTTTGCATCTTTACCAATATGAGGGAGAAGCCAAGAGCCCTGGGGGATACATACGGTTGAGCAGCCCTACACCACGACTGAATGGAGCAATGCAACCATCTTTGGATGACTGGGTCTGAAGCCAAATAAACCAGCATCATCCCCACAGCCTCCAGTAGAAAAGCTGGAACTGCTAAAATGAGATTATTTTCCACAAGACACAGGTTTGTTGTGGGAATCATGCAAGGGAGGTAAAATTTCCCTAAGTGAAATTAAACCATGGAATTAAACACCAAGAATAAATCAGAAGTAATTTGACAATGTAGGATAAGCAGTCAATAGTGACAAAAGAAAACACTTTTAGGGAAAAACGGTTTAATAACAGTGGTTTTGGTTCGATTTAAGCAGCAGGTTGATTGGGCCAATGCAACAAAGCCTTGGTCTAATTTAAAGTATACTGTGATCCCGAAGCAGTGATTAACAAGACCTATGTAAAAAATAAAAACTGGCCATCGCCATTGTGGGAAAGCGAAAGAGGTGAGTTACACCTTCAGAGTGAATATGTTATTCAGATGCAGTTTAGCACCACCACAGTAAGGAATGATGTTGTACCATGATGTCAAGATCACAAAAATGGATCGTTTTGAGGAATAATGAAGAGCTAGGGGATTATATGAAGAGCAAGAGAGCTGTCAAGTACTCTCAGTGTTTCAGAAGACCTCAATGTAGAAACCCAGATGGGATATCTTCAGGCCCAGCTCCAAGACTTAATAAAATTTATAGGCAAAAGTCATCAAGTGGGGTTGTTTTGCTAGGGGCTGTGCAAGCCATAAAATTAGAATTTGGATCAGAACAGAAATTGTTTGATGCCATCACTACCACAGCTCTTTATTTGGAAGGAGCAATACATCATTCCTTAAAGAACTTATCACGGTATATAATACAGGAACAACTCCATATGGAAATGCAGGTATTTTATGTCTCAAGTACAGACAGGGCAGGGGCAGGAGGCACTGGACTAATCGCCGGGGAAAGGTAACTCACCCACCTTATCTAAAGTTAAGAAACAAGGCAGGTGTCAGCTGCAGGATGGGTCTGGAAAATAATATGTGCAGGAAAAAGGCAGTTAAGTTTCCAACAATGTTGTTTAAAACCTCTCTTACCATAACACAATGAAATTATTTGGCCCACAGTGCTCTTAAGGCCATGATTGTGCATTGTCTGTTATGCAAGTTGATATAATTAGTTTAAGAAATTGTGAGGTGTATGGGAATAGCGAGTGGCAGTGTACACAAACAACGTTAAAAATGATTTGGTTAAACTATGTGAACGGGGCAATTTTGCCCCCTGACATTCATCCGCTCCAGTTTTGAGGGTTGTTTTGAGCTTTTTGTGGAAGAGTTGTTTGTTTTGTTTTGTTTTTTAAATTCTGTCCATGCATTGTGCCAGTCAGTATTGTGACAAATCTGAGAAAAAGAGGGGGAAAAAAAAAGGAAGGAACATAGCACTGTCTCGTTGTGCAAGTCTGGCATTAAACACACTAACATTTGTTCTCTTCAGAGACCTCTGGTCCACTTTCCAATACAATCAAGAAAACTAAGTATTAAGTACCTCTGAGTATGCAGCCCTGACCCGATGCCTGCCACACATGTGGACACATGCATGTGTGTGTGCATTCATGCACTCAATCTGAGCAGCAAAGTCCTTCCTTTTGGAAATGATGAGTGACGCTTCCAAGAGCCCAGATGCAGAGAAGATGCCTGCATGGGTTTTCCTTCAGGTTATGAGACAACAATTTCTTCTCCTGGGAGGTATCTCAGCATTGTATCCATCATTTTCCACCATGATAGTGGCAAGGGCACAGTTCGCCTCGGGTTTCGCTTTTCTTCCCAGGCCTCATGACTAGCCAGTCTGAACTTGGACTGTTGCATAAATAAAGGATGTAAAGTTCTTGCTCTGTACATCCAAGCTTAGCCTAGCTGTAATGAGATGAAGATGCATTCTTATGTATTTTATTTATATTGCACTGCCTTTTATCTCTTGTGAAGTCCTATCTTTCTGGGGGGACTGTCAATCATGCATTTACAGTGTGATGAAAAAGGGTACTGTTATTTTCAAGGATTTCTCATAAAACCCACCAGCTACAAAACACCATGGAGAATAAGAGATTATTATAGTTAAATAAGCTAACAAAATACAAAAACATCCCTCTCTCAATATATCAAGGTCAGCTGAAATAACTGCTGTGACTTTAGGTTTAAAAGTAGATTTGCTGTTCAAGCCCTTTGTCCACCAGGTCCTTAAAATAGTTTCCTTTTACAGAAGCCAAGGTTTGCCCTCAGTTTTGTTTTGTTTTTAACTGCATAAAATTAAAGCTTGTCTTATCAAACTTTTTCTATCTACTACTGGTGGACTATCAAAGTGCTGGCTTATAGACTGGGCAGGGCAAGCACATGAGCCTGTAGTTTATCCAGGGATGCAAACCTGATAGGTGTAGGTTCATTGTCACTGTACAGCTCCAAGACATGCATACAAGAAGATAAAACAGCACATTGTTCAGTGTGTAAACCTGCAAAGGAAATGTATTTCTGTGAATGCTTGAAACCTAAATGTGATTCAGATTTCAGACCCAGAATATGTAGCCTAGTACTAAATTTATTCCAAATCTAGGGTTCAACCTACATCTCCTGCCTGAAGCCAATGTTGTTTACACTTTACAGAAGTGAAAGGGACGCTGCCAAATGGCTGCTGAGGATCTGAATGCTCATATTGAATAATCAGGGATAAATACTTAATAGTGAAGTGAAAAGGTACAATCTATTTTGTTTTATTCAATTTCCTTTTATATTCACTTAGCTTTAGATTATGACATATAATCCAAATACAGTTTATGCACTGTATTAAAAAAAATCATAAAATGTACATTTGGCCAGCTTTCAGTATTTATAAAAGACAGCTGAATAAAGTGTCCTTTCTTTTAATCTAACAGGATTTTGCATGGCATTTTATGTTTCTAAACATAATTTTACAATACATTTTTCCCTTATGCATAAATCTGGTCTTTTGAATTTTTATTATGTATGTCTTGATCATCATAAACAATTTTAACTTTCCTTTGAAATCTCATAAAACCTACTGATCCAGTTTCCGTGGTGGTTCAAACAGACAAAGAATCAGTGGTTGATGTGAAGTTGTGCCAATTTATTTCAGGAGAGAACTTGGCCAGGAGGAAATTAAGCCAATTTTTTTTCCTATGTTGTTTTTCTAAATTATCAAAATAAAGGGGAGAAAAAAAAGCAATTTTATTAATTGAACATCAAAGCCTGACTCTCAGTTCTAATTAAGACAACAAAATTGTTGCTCTTCAGTAAAGCAGAATTAGGCCCTGAATGGAGCTCTGCACCTGCACTGTTGTGTGCTGTGTGTGTTTCTCTGCTAAGAGGTCTTGCTCCACCTGTGCACAGCTCAAATGGTCTTTGAACCCCCTATGTTTCTACAACACAGTCCATGCAGTCTCACTTTATGTTCAATCCCTAGGAAAAGTCTTTAAAAATAACTGCTTGGGTGTGCTTCATAAAACACGCTCCTCTCCGTTTGCTTGTGCTTTGGTCATTTCATTCTTTGCCTCTCTGTGTCTTTTCCATTCCAGGCATTGCAACCTGGTCCAGCTGCTCCAGGCCACCCAGGGGGCACGGCCACCTCCCCAGCACGCCGCTCACCTCCCCTGGCTGCTGCGTCAATCGTGGGGTGCTACTGGTGTCAGCTCCCAGCGTAAAACCTATCAGTGTTCACCCCAAAGTGCCAGCTGGCACAGAAAAAGATGCACAGAATGTGCCATACCATGAAACGCCCTTCAGCAAAAAAGGCAGCATTATAACGTATATACAAGAAGAAAACCAACTAAATGCCAAAATCACAAACAGAACATGTCGTCAGGCCCTTTGCGTTACGCAAACTCTTGGGTATTTTCAGTTATTGTTAACATGAACCCTGTCGCTATCACCACCCTGGCCCTGCTTGGGGATGGTGGGAAGTTTGCCCTGTTGGTGGAGGTCACACAATATATACACGTATATACATGTACTGTGGGGTGAGGGAGGATAGAAAACAAAGCCTAGATCTGGAGGAGAGTAGGATGTTCTCTTGGTTGTGTATTGTTTTTTCCAGTGATACCTGAAACCCAACCAGTCATAGCTGCCTTTACAGTTGGATTAATAAAGTAGGTTTTTCACCCCAGAGGATTTTATTTTCCAGCTAGTTGCCAAAGCAACTTCCAACTTATGTGTGGAAGCATCTGTCTCTCCTCTATTCACTGTCAGAACAATTTACAGTCAGGTGTAGAAAAATCTTCTACCAGAACAATAACTCCTCCCCCCTCCCCTAACTTGACCCTAATCTGGAATTATCACTGTAACAGTCTACAACTTTTCAATAATTGCTCCAAACACAGAGCTAAAATTAGCTTGTGTGGGAATGTGTTGCAAAAACCAGCTCTGTCTGTCCTTCATTCACTAAAGCATTGAAATATTTCCCCAGAAGACAAGGATTCAGAGATGAACAACTGCTCATTCCACTGAAAAAAGCCCAACATCTGCTTCATTCTAAGGACACTGGTATTTGCATTTGAAATCACAGTTAAATGGAATGTGTGTTATTTTCTGGCACAAAACCTAGTTCTAAAGATGTTGCAATTCAATGTGCATTCTTTTTCTGGATTCTAATTGTGCTTATAAATTATCTTCCTGTTCTGTGTGAAATTATGAAACTTTTTAGAGTATCTAAGTGGTAGTATGTCTCATAATGAGCTGTCATAAGGACAGATCCTTTCCATTTTTCTGACACTCTTTCTAGAATAATTACCCATTTTAACTTTTTGTCTGTCAGTTTCCTAGTTGTTTGACCATGCACCGAGGGGGAAGGAACATGAAATGTATTGTATGCCAAGCATGGGACCTCTGCCCTGACTAACAGCAGAAAATTGAAGAGTCTCCTCTCCTGCAAGCTTGTGTGTCAAATAGCTGTGTGTCAAATAGCTATCCTCTTGATTGGCATAAGAAATCAATGGGAAATGAATGCGAGTGGAAGCCTTTATCTTCCTGAAATATTTGGAGCATTTCAGCATTTAAATGGTGGGTGCGTTAAATACATCCTATGAAAACATGTTTCTTCTCCTTTGTTGCAAACCCGCTGACTGGTCATTTCCTTGTTTACTGCCTAATTCTGGCATCTGTGAGAAACAGTGAATGTTAAGAATCTAAGTTATAACACATTTTTAATTTTTCTCCTATACTGTATTAGAATTGATGCCCCCCATTGCCTTTCTAAGGTGTCAGAATGTAAAACCGTCAATAATGGAGTAACCTAAAAGATTCAGGTAAGCTGATGTCCTACATCTGACCATAACATATGCCTGGGAAAGAGTAGAGTACACCAGATCTGTACAGAGTAGCCTAATCCAGTAGATGTACTTCTTACTGAAAAATTCACTGTATCAAATTATGATGTCTTTTCTGTACCCATGGAAAAATACTTGTTTTGTGGTTTAGGTCCTGAGGGCTGCAACAATAAATGGTGTGATTTGTGTTTCTCAGTCTCATGAAGGCAAGAGAATTCTTTATGGAGACTTTCCTCTCCACTGCTGTCAGTGATCAGTGTGCATGACAAATTGAGATTAAAAAGTGTCGTCTAACTGCAGCAACACTTTCCTTAGGGTTTTACTTGCATGTGGGATTTTTCCAGTGAGATGGAGAGGGATACAAAAAAAGATTATCTGCTTTAGCAGCTTAAACACAGTTTCCAAGTAATGGCCATTTTTTAACAAGGAAGTGACATACTGTAACTTCAGTAGCTGTATTTCTGTGTTTCTTTAGTGAATGGATTGACTTTTATGGAGCTAAAGTCATTTACATGGGATGAGGATCTCAGTGATGGTATACCTATTTTTGTACCTTAAGAACTCCTTTATGTTTATCTAGGGCTATTCTTTCACATGCCATCAAATTAAGCCCTACCTCCTCATAAACCCTGGGTAGAAAAGAACAGTTGGTACCTTGTCTATTGTTATTGCTGGGTAGAATTCATTAGAATTTTTAATTCCCACTTTTCCTGTTCTCTTTTCAGCTGCCTTGTACATGTTTACCTTGCCTTGACCCTAACCTGGAATTACCACTGTAACAGTCTACAACTTTTCAACAATTGCTCCAAACACAGAGCTAAAATTAGCTTGTGTGGGAACATGTTGCAAAAACCAGCTCTGTCTGTCCTTCATTCACTTCATGCCATTTTTGCTTTCTTTTTTTCTTTTCATGCTGTCTGCTTTCCTTTTTTTCCACAAATCATCCTAAATGCACAGGTAGTCCAATGATACTTGAACTTTTGAACCAAAAGTGTGTTCTAAACCCTTCAGCTAGAGATAAAACATGTTTCCCGTCACTTTTCTGTCCAGAGAGAGTGCACAGGCAGTCTGTAGCATGCATATAACAGAGATTCTTTGCACTGGGACCTCAGGTGGTGTAAACTATCATTTCTCTTCCTTCTACAGAAGTCAAGGGCACTCAGAGCAATTTACACTAGGTAGGAGTTGTTAATTTTTTGCAATTAAATACACTCTAATGCTAGAGGAATTTTTCAAATACTGATATCCTACAGTTTTCCACAGAACACAGAGCAAAATCAGGGTCTGACCCTTCTTGTAAGACTTACATTTTAACCCATCCTTTCTACTGCTCCAGCAGTGTGAAAAAGGTCTGTCCTGTCCTCTGTCCAGTCCAACCCTCACCCCACATGTTGCTCTTATGTGAGCAAGCTACCTCATTCTTAGCCCTAAACAGCCACAGTGCATGGAACAGCCACCTATCCAATGTGATTCCCTGTTGCAGTAATGGAATAGACAGATAAAGTAATTCTCACAGGCGTTACCAGGTATGTTGAGGGACTGTAAAGTGGGTGTTATTAGTGAAGTAACCTTAGATCTTATTTCATCTGGCAAACAGCCAGAGCTTTACATTAGTGATCTTGGACCAACGTTAAATAAAGAATTATGACTGCTGGGGCCAGCAGCGATGAAACAATTTTTTAATTATTTAATCAACTAAATTAATATTTGACACGCCTGTTGTCATTTTTGTCCTCTTTGTGGTAAGTCCTTTGGACAAATGAATTAAGTTTGATATGTATCTAACTCACACCAGGAGTATAGATGGATAAAAAAAATTTAAATGCCATAGTCAATGAATTTTGCCAATATTTCTACTCTTGACTGGTAACAACCGCTACTGTATTGCTTTATTTATGATAACTTAAATGTATAAACCTCAGTCTATCAGCTACTGAGAAATGCTTCATTTAACCTTTCACATTATTTTGAGTGGATACATCAGCCAAATAGTATATTTCTTCTCCTTTATCACATGACCTTAACCTGTTAACTGGCTCCCACACATCCTTCCTGAAGGAGAAAGAATTGATATTTCAATGTTATATGATTTTATTGTTTATTCCATTTGATAGAACTGGTATACAGAGTAAACCCTCTCTGTGGACATGATTCATCTTCCTCTGATGCTGCCAGGGAGCTTGGTACCTTATTTTGTAAGGATAGGACATCTGTAATCACAAAGGAATGGCGAGTAAAAATCTCTTGCATACCGAAGTGAAGAGCACACTATCTCCCTTAATCAGATCTGGATTTCATGTGTTCACAGTCTTCTGATCCCACAGGGACTCCTCCACAGATATCTGTTTGTGTAGCACAACAGAATCTTTTTTGAAAGATTTGATAGGTGTATTTCATTCTGAAAATTATTCTTTCCAGTGAGGAAGTAAAACAGAGAGTGAACTATCATTATGGTCAATCCATTCACTACAAGTGCCTGACAACCTTTCCTCCTTGTCTTTGTAGATAGGTGGGTTCCACTTGGTCTGTACTCTCTTCCTCTGAGGAAGCCTATTGCTTTCTAACAACTGCATAGGAAGCCTTGGCTCCTAGCTTAAACACCTTAATCAGGTTAATTTATTTCATTCACTTTGGATCTCTTAACTAATGCTTCTGACCTGGGATGTGTTTATTTTAGATGGACTGAATTGCATCACAGTCCAGTCTCTGTTGATAACAGTGTGGGGCAACCATGCTCCTAACCCAAATGAATCAATTAGGTGAAGAACACCCCTACATTAAATGCCACAAAGTGGTGTGAAGACTTTTTGTTAGGTTATGTTTTCCTCACTGACATGCAAGTACTGACACGTAGTAAGAAGTTCATGCTTTGAGTTGATCTCTCATCTAAATATATGGTAGAGGCTATACAGATTATTCCTGCAGCTCCTGCTTCTATCTGGATTAATACTAGCATCTTTTAAAGAGCATCTCACTTAACCAGCTCTTGTTTTAATAGGGAAGGTACCTCAATTTATTTTGGCAGCCCTTTTTTAACAATGAATCTCTTGACAGGGAATTACAACAATGATTGGATTTTGATGACTCTCAGATAGGTGCTGACTCCCATCTCTTCTCCTTTTTATTTTTTTAATCTATTGACGGAAACCATTACGTTACAGTAAGTTTACTATAGGATCAACTTGATCCTCTTGCAGTTCTCTTGTTTTCCTGTAGCAACACAGCTATTTTAAAAACAAGCAGCCCAAACAAGCTGAATAGCACGGTGAGAGGTTTTGTTTTGCAGAGGGGGGTGGTTTGCACAGTTCCATCAGTCCTCAGAGAAGCTTCTCATCCTAAGACACCAGATAGAAATGCAGGTTTTGCTTCCCAAGAAGGAAAATAACACATTTCCAGGTTTGAGAAGTGAAAAATCAAAACAAAACTGAAGCTGGCCCCACAGATTTTCCTTCCCAAATCAGAAATGCAAGCAAGTTTTCCTCCTAGGGTATATGCTCCAAGTGCTCTGCCAAGAAGTCTGTCCTGAAAAAAGATGACATGTATGGGGGTGGCGATGCGGGGAGTGGAGAGGAGCCTCAGATGGTAATTGTGCTACCTTTCCTTACTACTTAGCAGCTCTGCCTTAGGCAGGCATGTATTCCTGCTTCTCTTCAGTATGAAAACTGATGAGAAGGCTTATCACCTTGGACATTTGTATAAAATTTTTGGCTAAGTTAAAGAACCAACTTACAGTGCCATTGATCATATTATTGAACTGGTCCACTTGATTTACATTTACCAAGGCCTGCTGAGTAACTTTGACAAGATTTCTTTTGGGGATGGTTTACCTGGGCTAGCCAGATGCTTTGCCTTGCCTGTCCTTGCCTTCCTGAGAGCTTCTGGCACCTGCTGCACCTCGTCCCCCAGAGATGAAGAGAGCAATAGAAGGTAAAGGATCTCCCTTGGGGGCAGAGGACATATTGAAAGTTGGGAAACTGTTGGGAAGGACTGGTGTGGAATGATTGCTGGATGTGACTTATTGATATGTCCCCCTCTTAAGGGAAGGTAAACCTCCAGGGTGGAATGCGGTGGACATGCAAGAAATCTGTTCCATAGTAATTCCCTAAGCAATATAACCTGCAACCGTAGATGTTAGCAACACCAGGGGAGCCTGGTGCGCTGACTCTGAGAAGCAACACGGAGGCTGGAGTGGAGTGGAGACACTGCAGCCAGGCTCTGTGATATCACCGGAGGGATGGGGAACTGGAACTACTGGACCAAGAACAGAAGGTCCCTGCATTGAATCCACTGAAGCAAAGAGGTGAAATAATGGGGGTTCTGTCGAGCTAATGCCCTACTCCTGATTTATACCACACGTGCCCAGTTCTGGGATATTGACACGCAACATCAGGTCCTTTGGGTGAAATTTGCTCATTATAATCTCATTATAATACCAAAATACACCTCCATCCCAAAAGTTACCCACTTCCAGGGTGCAACCGCCCCTCACTGAGCATGCGCTCTGAATTTTCTCTAGCATATACCTTTAAAAGCAAAGCAAGAGAAATTTATACCAATCAAAGTAAAGGTATGTATGACTAGAGTAACTCAAGCTCCACCTAAAAAATAAGAAAATATAAAAGGGCTTAAGAGAGGAGAACTGTTAGGGAAGACACCATCACAGACAAGTCAGGAGGACATTGCTGACTTCTGGGATCAGTTGACGGGCTGAACCTCTTTTCCCTCCTATAGGGACGCCTATTGGGTGAGATTTGAAGCCTCAGTTATACCAAGTGCTTCCCCCAGAAACTTAGAAGTCTCTGTAGAGTTTTTCTATAATTTAGTGTGCTTGTAGTCAACTGTATTATTATTTGCATATGCTTTACAGACAGTGTATTTACCACTAGCAATCCAAAAGAACCTGTACTCCTGTTGCTTTAATAAACTATACTATTCATTAAAATATAGCCATGATAGTTTGTTGAACACGACCAAACTCCTTAAGTCTGGCCGTTCTAATTCATTGAACGTGACTAAATTGAAACTGCAGTGCACTATTAGTGCATCCATAATTGTGATAGTTCAGCATATTGAATGCAACTGGACTTATAGTGCTGCATTGGGCATCACTCAGAATCTAAGCCTAGCTGCCCCCAGCCCCTCTGATATCTGAGGACAAGGTGGAATGCAAGGGGGTTTATTTTCTGCCAAGCTTCCTTATGCTTTAACACAACAACTGGGCAACACTTACAGCCTGGAAGGTACCATTTGAATTAGCTCTGCAGCATGCATAGTCTGTTGGACAGTAAAAGAAAAGTTGACTGCTCTTCTCTTACGTAGCTGTATTTGAAATGAATTTGATCAGGTTTAACCTTTAGCTCACTTATGCTGCTTTAAGGATCTCTGTATCCAGAAACCCCATGTCCTTGAAGTAATTCCTATTATTTCCTTGGGTGATTGGATAAATAACCAAACAGTAACTAACATTTTAATCCAAACCACTTTTTAATCATTGTCTTCAATTCCCAGGAGGCTGGAATTATGCCAAGCCTAAGAAGCTGGCCAGTTACATGAATTAATTCTAATTAATATAAAACGGGGGGGGGGGGGGGGGGGGGGAAGAGAAGCTCAGGGTTTATCACAGTTGCCAATAAACTTCCCAGAAGGCAGTATTGTTTCAAAGCACCCAGTACCTCCAGCAAAATAACTTCCAAGAGGAATGTTGCTAGATGTTCCTAGACAACTGTTAAACTGGGAAAGAAGGAAAAAGAAAAAAGAAAACAAAAAAATAAATTCAAGGGTTTGCCAGAAGCCCTACTGAATTGTTAATCATGAAGAAGAGGCTAGTACTTTCCAAACATAAAGGAACACACCACAGCTTTGCAGAAATCACAACTGTGAATTAAACACTGTTCTCCACAGCTGTGTCAAAACTGCTGGGGAACCTGGAAAGCCTGAAGATGGATTTACATGTTCACACACACTTTTTTGTCAGAGGATTCTCAGGGCAACCCAAGTGGTCTTCACCAGGATAAGGTGGTGGGGAAAAACCTGATGTGTATCTTCTGCTTTACTGCAGTTGTTCTTCAAATAGGAGCACGAACCACATCCAGAGGTAATGCAGGAATCTTTGTACTTGATAATTCTTCCTTGCCAAAGCCACAGCAATGCTTTTCAATTAACTTCGAGCATATTGCATACCACACTGCAGAAACTTGCTGAAAGGGGCCATTGGGGTTATCTAATGCTCCTGATACAGCTGCATTACTTGCACATTTGATACAACCTTCTGTCCCAGTGTTGAAGACAAAGAAAAAATACTTAGGAGGTAAGCCATCAGAAGCAAATAAAAAGCAATGGGAAAGCAAAAGAGCACAGCAAAGCAAGCTTGCTTATGAATAACAGGTATGTATACCCTAAAGCCAACAGGAGAGAGAATTCTCAGAATATGAATGGTGTCACATGGAGGAAAAGAGATTTGTCAAAGGCTGTTTACCATTAGTGAATACTGAGTGGGGTTAGGTGGAGCCAATTCCAATAACTCACATTTTTAAGATTTAAAAAAAGTGACCAAACTGTTCCTGTGATCCTATAATTGTAAAGTAGAAAAAAGAAAACTGCAGTAAACTTCCTTGAGAGAAATTTAGGTGACCCTGAAAGCAAACTGCCTTTATTCTATTGATCTTTGAGACTACCCCATTTGGTCTGGGCTTTTTTGCAAGGCAAATGAGGGGAAAAGTAGCCTAACGAAAGTGTTTAAAAACTATTTGAGAATCTATTTCAGCATGTTAATAGACCAGTGAGGGAAGTTACACACAGTCTTGACAAATGATTTTTACAGCACTCATCCTACCCGTTGCAGCTGATAGACACTTCAAAACTCTCAGTCTGTGATTCAATTAAATAGCAAACTAGAAGTAAGAGTTTTTTGGCAAGGAAACTAAATTGTATCAACTATGTGAATCACTTACCAGGAATCTAGCAGCTGTTTTCCTGAATCCAGGGACAGCCAAGGGAGAACTAAAGCTGTGAGAGTTACAAGCTGCTCACCAATCCATCCATTCCTTTACACAGGAATAATGTGAATCTCACCAACACCCGCTGGAGTGAAAACTCATCCATGCCAATAAACTTTCCACAGGCAGGCTTCAATAATCTGCCTGCAAGATTGCACTTGAGGTTCCCTAAAAAGGGTACTAGGATATAATATCAACAATGAGCTGATTTGTCTCTTCAGATTCTATTCCACTGCTGATGAGTATGGGGAGCAGCAAGGGAGATCCTGACTCACTCAGGGGAACAGGCTCTTCAGGAGCAGAGGGGAAGGAGGGGAAGGAGGGAAGGAGGGGAAGGAGAAGCAAGTGCTGAGGTCCTTCTGGAAGCAGGAGCTCCTAACTCTGAGTTTGTACCATTAACTCCACTAATCCACTGGATGGCCGTGACATAACCACCCGGCCCATGCTGCTGTGGACCACAAGGCCAAAATATGTATGCCACTGGTAGCTGTGCTCCAAGGGATGGCTCTGGAGTTTTGACTTTATGAGTCAGGGCTTACCCTGAATGGGGGTAAAGACCCACTGACTTTGAACATGGGGTAACTTCCATAAAATACAATGAGATAAACTATACACACCTCAAAGCTTCAGTTAGGAGTGGCTTACATTAGTCTCTAGAAGTGTACTGTGTACCCAGGACAATTATTCCAGCCACGTAAACAAGATTTCTTCAGTCAATACCTACTGAATTCTAAGCACCTTGAATTCAGCTGACACACATAGTGAAAATTGCCTTCAGCAGTAGTTTCAGAAAGCCAGTAGTTAAAGATAGGTATATGTATACACATTTATATATGTTTCTGATTACATTTAAGGTCTGTATACAAAGACCAGATTCACATTTTCCCCTCTGCATAGAATATACCATATCTGGGTATGATTCATACCTACCAAAAGCTCTCCAATGCCTTTGGCAGTTTAAAGGGGTATTTCAGCTGCATAAAATTTAAGGAATATCTTTGGCATTAAGTGATTCCCTTAAATTATGTTGTGTTTTCCTCCTGCATATGGGTTGTACCAAAACCATGCTGAATGCTGGTGGTTATCAGCTGATAAACAGACTGTAAAGATGTGCTGTGATATTTTGATATTTTTCTAATGTATGCCAAGCGGTTGGATACCACAAATACATGATGTACAGAACAGAAATTTAAAGCCATGGTTGCTTTCCAGACTCTGTTTCTGCAATAAATCTGGGGCTTCCAGGGGTCTGATTACATATTTTAAATGAGGCATACACTTAAATGCCTTGCCAAGTCAAAACCTTTTTCTGTAAGCTCTCTTGCTAGCTATTTTTATCCATTTTCTAACATAATGCAAAACAGATCTCCCACTTGGGTGCTCTGATATACAGTAAATAATTAGAGCTGAATGAAAAACAGAAACGTTTTTCAGGAAAAATATCCCCCTCCGCCCCATCTCAAAATATTCCAACAAGCAACTACAGTAATAAAATTAGCATTTATAATAACAGCAATGTAAGGCAATATATAGAAATGTAAAGCAACTAATAGTAACAATGCAGAAACTATTTTTAATTACCTTTACCTTAAGTAAAAGATTGGCTCTGTGAACACTGCTATTAATATCCACAAGATAATTCATTAGATAAAATATATTTACTCAGGGGGATAAGTGGCATCAGAATCTGGCCCCAGTGGCTGGCATTCTAATTCAATTTGCTGACTGCCTGTACTGGTAGCATTTTAAATGCAGGTTTAGAGTAAATAAGCCAGCAAGTGAATGCTTTGCAATAACTGAAGATTGCTTGCTGCTGTCAACCTTTTTTTTTTTTCCATTATGTTGTATGCATTCAGAGAAAGTTTGGGAAAAAAAGAGAGTAAATCAGTAACATTCTGTTGCATAGGTTGTTACTCCACTCATTATTTTAGTAACTCATAGTGAATATATTTTATGGGTATATCAGCGTACAGTTGTTAGCTCTGATATACTATTACCATAAATAAAATATAAAATTGTATGAAAATACATGTAATAAGAATTCGGGGGTTTTTAATCCACTGCTTTTTCTGGCTTGGTTCAAATCCTTCCATGCAGCATTTAATTACTGTGTGCTCCAATGATTAAGAAGCAATAGGAGACAGACGCTGTTTTATAAAACAGTAATATTGTATACTGATAAGCAAAGAAGCATATCTGGCAGGCAGCATAACATAAACTACTTCTGCTTACCAAAGATTCTGAGGCTAGAACTGTGGTTATTTCCAACAACCCTTTTTAATTTTATTTCCTTTTTCTTCCTCTCTCTCCCTTCTTTTTTTTCTCTCTCCATTTTTAATCTCTTTCTCATACACCCCCTCTCTTTTTCACCTTTTCTCCTCCCTTGTCTTTCTGTGAAAGTTGATTGTCCATGGAGAAGAATTCATGAAGGACATTTAACATTCTATAGTACAATTCTAAATAATGCTTGTACAAGTTGCCCTTGTAGTACATTTGGCAGATTTTTCAAAGGAGGAGGTTGTTTTGTACAGCTATGGTGGTGAACCTACTTCTTAGTTTCTTATTAGAAAAATAATTCTGCTTCTAAGTGGATGATCTATCAGAATGGAAAATAGGTAGCTTATCACAGCAATGAAGAAACTTGATTTTGGCTGAGAAACTAAATAGCACACCTGTTATTACCTTCATACTATGAGTGCAAGTTAAAATAGACATCTGATAGTGAATATATATTGAAATTATTGAAAATAGCTGTGCGTAGCTGACTGAATTTCAAAGGTAGTTAGAACAAAAAGCTCAAAGCTAAGAAAGTTACAGCAAGGAAAAAATGTAAGAAAAGAAAATAAAGTGAGTTTAGTAGGTGAGAAAACAAAGGATGATGGGCAAGAAACTGGTTGAAAAGTGATGGCACCTTAATAGGCATGTAGAAATTTTAGAGGACAAGGGTTGTTTGCCAAGGTTACCATTAAGGAAGGTTGTCAGAGTTAATTTTTTTCCTTGTTCTTTTATCCTGTTGTGTCACAATGTTCAGGTGCAAAATTATGTCAAAGAAGATATTGCATGATTGGTTCCAAAACAGCTGAGTAACTGAATAGTGCGCCCAGTTCTTCCTCCATTCTTCCTCTCCTGTTTTCCCATCCTGTATTTTAATCCATTAACTGGTCTTTTTATTCTTTTCCATTTGATTTAGATTGCGGTTTCTTTAACTGTATTTCTTATCTGCCTTCTTTTATATTGCTTTTTCTACAGCTTTGTTCTCTCTTCTGCTTTCACCTACAATCTGTACCTCCTCCCTTGCCATACTTTCTAGCACTATCCTCATAAACAGTGGGCCCTGCATTAATAAGAGTTCCCAATGCCTCCATTGCTCACCTGTAGCTTACCTTTCCTTTCTCTAAGCATCCCAGTTTCTCCTGCTACACTTTTCATGAAGCAATTTAGTCAAATGAAAAAACAGGGGACTATTAGCAGCTTTCAACAAATAATATTTGGGTGATTTATTGAATGAAAAAAATATTGTCGGTTTCATATTTTTCACAGATGAAGAAAGCTAGTATAGGGGAGTACATCCATTTGTGGTTTTATGAACTCACAAACCTCCAGAGAACATTGCTAATCCACACAATGTCCTTGAATGATAGATTTTTGTATTTAAATCTCTTATTTAGAGGAAAGCTGTATAAAATGAAAAGTAAATGTTGAACATCTTGTTACCTAGGTTCCTGTGGAGAATCCAACACATTCTTCACTCCAGAAAATACAAAGAGAATAACTTCTGCCCGTGAAATGAGAGCTGCAGCTACCACTGCTTTCAGTAGCTGCATGAACCTGACAGCCCAATAAGTTGCTGCAAAATCCATACCTTACAAACTTCCTTGAGATGGATTGAGTCTGGCAGATTGGCATGTTAGTTCGTTGTGCTTTTGGCATATGAGTATCTATTCTGTGAAAATTTTTAATTTCCTAAATAAGTCTAGTTTTCTCCTTTTGGGGAACTACATCCTTCCGATTTCTTTGTGCCTGTGGGATTTTTTTGAGGACAGATATCTCAAACATGCAGATAAGGACTGGGGCCAGCACAGAGGCAGAGAAATCCACTACAGACCACCCAGCCCTTCTACTAAACTTCTGCTGAGCAAAAGTCACCATGCAGCATCACTAGGAATGCTGCCAGCAAGAAGAAACAATCAAATAACCCTGTCAGCAAAGGCATAAAACCTGTTTACTACATCTGGGGTGAGGTTAGGATTATCAAGGCTAAAAAGGTATAAGCGGTTACTGTCTTATAGTAAGTCATGCCAGTGAACACAAGTTATGTAAACCATTCTGCTTGTCATCCTTCTGCTCTGTACTACTTGGATAACACTACAATAAGTATCAGATAGAAAAGTAATGTGTCGTAAAATGTACATGTGGCAGTCTGACCACCCAAATTCAATACCTTTGAGTAGAGAGTGGCAGGAGAAAAGTGTTGAGAGAAAGTAGTTGATAGGCAGCAGGGAGGGTCTAGGGAGCGAGGAAAGCTGGAAATATTCCTTCAGTGGAGGAGAGGTTATCTATGTGGGTGTTATATATTGTATGTTTATATTATCACAACCAGACAGACTGTCTTGTATCTGGCAGGCAATGAAAACAAATAAATTAAATCCTTTTTTGAATGTATCACTTCTATTTGGTAAGTTTTTTTACTACCTTCCTCCCCTCCAATTCTTCCCAAAGATTTATTGTCCTCAGTACAGAATTTACAAAGTTTCACTATCCATGTCTCAGAATCATGCTGTGCTACCTGCTGACCTTGCCTACAGTTCAGAGACTTGTCAAAAGGAGATTTTATCATAGAGAACAAGACTCGATTCTTCTGCCTGAAAGCGGTTTGGGGAGGGGTGAGGGTTTTGATCATATTGCAAGGTGGAATGTTTCTGGAGTGTGTTGCAAAGTGTGTCTATCATCAAACCTGCACAAAATCCTCCTCTTCCTGCTCAGCATTTGAACAAATCTGTCAGCTGCCCACAGTATTTTAGAAGCATGGATAATAAATTTTGGATGTTTCACATTATTTAGCTCCACAGATGTAAACAATCATTTTGACACATTGATGGGCTTTTTTACACTCTATAGGAAATCGGCACTAGCATTGGCTTCTTTGCATAACATCCGTTTTGCATCTTTATACAAGTGAAGATCTTAACAATCTTCAGTTGTTTTCATCCTACAGCTCAAATGACTAACAGTCAGGTATACAAGAGTGTAGACACAGGTGTATAGGCACACATATGTATCCATCTGTGTGATACATTCATTACACAAGTTGTGAAATATTGCACTATGAACGTGCATATGATCTGTATCTTGTTATCTTGCCCATTTTATCCCAGGACTTACTCAAACAATCTGGGCAATTTTAAAAACCACTCATTTTATAAATGAATATGAAGTAGAATTTCTCCCGTTCATTACATGACCAATGCTGAAGGTATCTCAGTGATCTAGATTCCTTCCATATTTAAAGATAAGTCACTTATATAAAGGTGTTTCATATTCATTAATTCTTAAGATTCCCTCCTTGGCAAAATCCCAGTCCACTCATCATCCTGAAATTTTCACCCAAATTTTAATGTACTTGTCATTTTATCCATGGTGCCAAAGGCATCTAATTTTAGAAGTGAAGGAATAAATGAAATCATTCCAATCTCAGTTAAAAAACCCACAAACCCACCAAATAAAACCTTGTCTGACCCTGAGAGGTAGCACGGGCAGCATGGGAAGCAGTATGGAATGTGATAAAAACTTCAGCCAACCTCACATTGTCCTCATCTATCTCGCTCTTGGTTTGGTCCCTCTGATCAACATCACATCGCAAAAAAACCCTTTAAACTGTAGCACACCATCAACCATTTTGTGTTTTATAATTTGCTATATTAGGATTACTTCCAGGAGATTTATCAAATAGGATATCTTACATACAAAATGTGACCAAGGTAGGCAGGGAGAAAACACAGATACCTAATAGCCCTCAAAGCCAGTTATGCAACAATGTGATAAGAAACAAAACCTGGATGTTAAAACAAAAAGAGTAGGTTAACAGACTCAAAGCAGCACAGGAAAGGGCAGTCAAGTTTAAGTCAAGGAGCACAATCAAAAAGTATCTAGATGAAATTTTATACCTTGTATTATATGAGTTAACACCAAAGTTCTGCTAGTTCCTTCTGACTTTACGAATAAGTGAAGACATACTTAACTTCAAAACTTTTAAGTAAAAATAATATTTTGCACTTATATATACTTTCAAGGCTATGAATAAGCTTTAAAAACTGCAGTGAAACTAAACTTTATCCTTTGAGATGTTTGATAGGAATGTTTTACAGATAAAAAAACGAAGTTCACTGAATGAATTGATGCAGTCACGATCACATGACAGACACTGACAAAAATATGGCACAAAATCCAAAACCTTTGTTTTAATCACTAGCAAAAATCAAAAGTTTACAGGAAACAAGAAAAAACAACTCAAACCATGTGATAACTTTTGTGAGTACCAATGTTGAATTGTAGAAGATATATTATTTACCTGCCCAAAATAGATAACTTTTTAAACTACTATGTTGTTATTGCTATTTGTTTTAGAATATATATATGCACACTAGTAGTTTTATGGTGATATAATATACTACAATATAAGAGGGCTGCTCGTCTGGGCAATTTGAAACAGAATGGTCAAATAATAGTGATTAAGTAGTCACTCCATTCCACTGCAAAAGAAAAATTCCTAAAAGCATTTTTCCCCAGTTTCTCCTGACCTTTGTCTAAGTATTAGGGCTGTAAGCGGCACGTTTATTAGAGGGCTGGTGCAAATTTTCATCACAGCTTGTTGACTAGGAATACTTGAAACACACTTACCCTGAAGCAATAAAGCATCGTGACTTCTTTATGTCCTGTTTTCTTCTTAATACTGGCCATTCAAAATTTCAAGTGCCTCTGCATGTCCCTCCTGTATGAAAGTAGCAACATGTATGTAGTTTTAAATTAGTCATGCTTTTAACATGCTTAGACATCTGCACATCTTCTATGTAAGAACTAAGAAACAAATGTAAATGGTATACAGGCAATGAAATGGTTTATAGTGATTTTAAACAAAAAGTACACTAAATAACTCCAGCCAAAGACTTCTAGGGCTATTATAATAATAAAATTACAGTCTGGGCTACAGTTAACTCAACACTGACAATACTTCTGAACACTCTCTCTGTCCTCCTTCGCCCTAGACACAAATACATGGTATAAAAGAGGCTGAATGGAGTAAGGAAAAGTACACAGTGACCTGAATATTTTTATTTTTTTTTTAACAAATAAATATATGTTTCATAATTCATTGCTATTTATTAAAGTTCCAGTTCTGCCACACTTAAGCAGACTGAGAAATATTTGCCCAGAGTGTTTTCCTATATCTTTCAGTGGTGCTACTTAATGTACAAGATACAACACAGTGGAGGAAGGGTGGCAGAATCAAGAGTGCATTATTTTCAGTGTAAGATATGTAGAATTTCATATTCAGTGTCTAATCAGTACTCCAACTCAACCGTCAGTAGCATTCAGCCTAATAGAGACAGCAGTAAGCAATATTTTGTGTAACAATGTTGACTAGAGAAAGATACATTTTAAAAGGACAAACTAAATCAGGGAATAATGAGAGAAGTAATTTTTTTCTTGCTTTAGCATGCTGACCGTCTGATCAACATGCACTCCTGCCTTGTACAAATAGGGAAGCGTCATTCAGTTTGTGAGGCATTGGTGCCATGCAATAAAAATAAGTCAACAGTAGGACACCACATTAGGTCAATAACTTCTTGCATCAAGCAAGTTATGGTTTTCTTAACTCCCTCTGTGGAATGATGGTTGAATGTGACTTATTGATATGTCCCCCTCTTAAGGGAAGGTAAACCTCCAGGGTGGAATGCGGTGGACATGCAAGAAATCTGTTCCATAGTAATTCCCTAAGCAATATAACCTGCAACCATAGATGTTAGCAACACCAGGGGAGCCTGGTGCGCTGACTCTGAGAAGCAACACGGAGGCTGGAGTGGAGTGGAGACACTGCAGCCAGGCTCTGTGATATCACCGGAGGGATGGGGAACTGGAACTACTGGACCAAGAACAGAAGGTCCCTGCATTGAATCCACTGAAGCAAGGAGGTGAAATAATGGGGGTTCTGTCGAGCTAATGCCCTACTCCTGATTTATACCACACGTGCCCAGTTCTGGGATATTGACACGCAACATCAGGTCCTTTGGGTGAACTTTGCTCATTATAATCTCATTATAATACCAAAACACACCTCCATCCCAAAAGTTACCCACTTCCAGGGTGCAACCACCCCTCACTGAGCATGCGCTCTGAATTTTCTCTAGCATATACCTTTAAAAGCAAAGCGAGAGAAATTTATACCAATCAAAGTAAAGGTATGTATGACTAGAGTAACTCAAGCTCCACCTAAAAAATAAGAAAATATAAAAGGGCTTAAGAGAGGAGAACTGTTAGGGAAGACACCATCACAGACAAGTCAGGAGGACATTGCCGACTTCTGGGATCAGTTGACGGGCTGAACCTCTCTTCCCTCCTATAGGGACGCCTATGGGTGAGATCTGAACCCTCAGTTATATCGAGTGCTTCCCCCAGAAACTCAGAAATCTCTGTAGAGTTTTTCCATAATTTAGTGTGCTTGTAGTCAACTGTATTATTATTTGCATGTGCTTTGCAGACAGTGTATTTATCACCAGCAATCCAAAAGAACATGTATTGTTGCTTTAATAAACTGCACTGCTCATTAATCTAGTCATGATAGTTCATTAACGCAACCAAACTCTGTAAGTCTGGTAATTCTCATGCATTGAACATGGCTAAGCCAAGAGTGCAGTTCACTATTAAGTGCATCCATAATTGTGATAGTTCAGCATATTGAACGTGACCGGACTTAGAGCATTAAATTGGACATCACTCAGAAATTAAACCTAGCCACCCCCAGACCCTGTGACATCTGAGGATAAGCTGGAATGCAATGGGTTTTATTTTCTGCCAAACTTCTTTACCCTTTAACACAACACCCTCATAAGTAATTTTAAGTTGTTCATCCTGTTTTGCTGAACAATGCTGTAAAATAATTCCATAAGCAATCACTAATAAGATCACAGCTCTGAAGGGTGCAAAGGTTACAAAAGATAGGCAAAGGAAAGTCAACATTTACTTTATAAAAACCATGTAGAGTTTTTTATACAAAAACGTAATAAAATAGTGTTTCAAAGGATGAAGGTAAGTCGTATCCGTTAAGAGTAAAAAAAATCCGGAACATTTTCTCTTCTAGGTTTTTGTTTTTAGGAGACGTAGGAATTTATTGTTAATGTCTTCTTTCCATGAGAAGGAATTAATGTTATCTATATGCCTTTTTTCCGTTTTCCTTTTTGACAATATGTTACCTCCCTGAAGGTTTACATGATTTTTTTCATTGTACTATGGCTGGAAGCCACTGTATGTCTGAAAAAATAATGCCAAAATGCTAATTACCATAAGCAGTATTTAAATAAGCTGATGTGATCTGTTGTATTTTAATTCCTTCTTTCTGAAACACTAGCTGAGCATCAGACTGCTCTGTTCTTTAAGTGCCATATTTATCTCCATAATTATTTCACTGGGACTGTCACGCCTTGTATTCATATTTTGCTTGGGTACAACATGTATGAATACAGTTATTTGTCTTGCAACCATAACTCTGTCTTTTTTAATGATTTATGGAACTTGTCTAATCCAGTTTGCTCATGATTCTGTCTTTGCATCACAAAGCTCAGTACAATTTCTTGTTTTGTATGTGTGTATTGAGATGGATAGGAAGAAATGAGAGGCAAGTAAAAGGGGAATAAAAAGAGGTATGGCGAGAATTTAAAGCTATTTTCAATCATGAATACTTCCTGCTAACATTTCATTTCCCAGAGAGATATGAACAAGACAAGTGTTTTGATTAACATCAAGAATATTTCAAGCAGCATTATTTACAAAAGTATGCAGGGATGACATTGCATAGTAATGAAGTGTCATAAAATCATCAGTGTTGATATGGAAAAAGTATTAATACCCTTCTTTCTTTAAAATAATAATTCCTATATTATTTTTCATTGATCTATTATCATGCCCTGAGACAGAACAAAATAACTTTTCCACAAGAACCTTTAGACAAAGCTGCAAATGAGAGAGAAAATTTTCAAGATACAAACTTAAAGCTGGTCTCAGATTTGGGCACTAAAATCAATGAACTAATTTTAAAATACAATCTTTTTGGAAACTTTTGATTCTCACTATTTGAAAATGCAGATATGAATTTCATAGTGGAATTAAAAAGACATAAAAAGGGTGATGACACCACTTAATTTTCATTATTTTCCTCAGGAAACTGAACACAAAAATAATTTGAGTAGCTCTGAATATACAACCTTCAACATTCAAGTATAGATGTGAAAACCTAGCTTTTCAGCTTCTCTCTTGCCCAGAACTAACTGGGATTAGCTGCAGTTAGACAGCATATCCCACATGGCATGCATATGCTGCAGGGTCATGTATGCTTATCCTTATGGCAGGACCTCTATCAGCAAGCCCTTCTCTCCCACCACCCCTCCTGTCTGCAAATCCTTATCTAGTAATCAGAGAATTAACTGGTTGAACAGCTTGTTCTCTCCAAAAATGGCATAGTCAGCAGACCAGTGTCTTGCAGAGCTACTAGTACTGGCACACTGCAGCTCACTAACGCACACGAGCAACTTGATTTCCCTCTAACCTCTTCTGAAATCTGTATTGGTTTTTTTATCCCAATTTTCCATACTTTCAAAACTCAAAGAAAATTGCTTAAAAAAAAGGAATAAAAATTATTCTAGGGCTGGAGAAAATGTTGCACAGAGACAATTAAAGAACCCAGTCTGTTTAGCTTAACAAAAAGGAAATTATACCCAATTAAGACTAACTCACTGACTTCAGCTCAGGGGTAGTTGAGTGAGGTGTAACATCTGACTGGCTTTGTATCAACAGGTTAAGGGATCCTACAGTCCCTGTTGATCTCAAGAACTCCAGATCATTTAATGCCAGATTATTTTCTTCTTCCACCTGCCATGATGGGAGTAATTATTTTAAACACTTCCTAACATGAACATATAACTACAGCTGAAACTTGTCATCTACATGTCAGTTACATTTCATTCATTCTTTGTGAATCTCATACCGTTACAGGTCAGATCACCTTCCCCTGTTGCAGCATGCATATACCATGTACTCACAAAGTTTCCTTCTCTGATCCTCCACCCCACCATGCACTTTATAATCAGCTCTGGGAATTGCCAGCATAGTTGTTTTTCTGCTAGGTGTAATCCCAGAGTAGAATTGATGGGGTGAAGCTGCACAGTGGCAGAAATCCTGGCTATTTCTGTCATGACTACTGTAGTGTTGGGACTTCCATCATGTAAGACATAACATTAAATAAATATGTTTCTGACAGAAAGAAGCCAGACAGAATTCATCCCTTAATGTTATAGCAGCAGCTCCTACTTTAATGATTGTCTAGTACTACAGTATTGCTTGTAAAAATATCACCAGTAAGAGATAATTTAATCATGTAAGAGATTGAAGTGCTGAGGGAAGACCGACAACAAAATGTAGCATCCTTCTGTAGGCATTATGTTTGTGCTAAGGATGGAAACCAATAGTAAACCTCTGGAAGAGAGCAAGTCTCTTTATGCCAGTTATTCCCAAGCTTGACATTAAACAAGTGTCATTACAGTCAGTGATGTGTTCCTTTCTCAAATGAGTAGTCCATATAAGTCTATATTCTTCTTATATATAAGTCTACATGCTTTCTGAATAACATGGAGGATGCAACTTTCAGACACACCCAAGTTAAAGCTCTTCAGACTATCCCCTCGTCAGAGTGAGCTCACTGAATGATTTAATATGGACACATTTTAACATGCAGAATTAATGAACAAAGGGAAGAAATCAAGCTTCTTATTCAGCTAAATTTCTTTCCAACCATATTTAAATGATAATGGTCCTCAGAACTTGAAAAATTAAGGTCTAAAACATCGCTATTATGGCAACACTACTAGTTAGAATAGGTTAGCTAAGGAGTTTATAGTTTCCATCCCTGAGGGATTTTAAGATCAGACTAGCCAGACAACTTTCTGGAATGGTCCAGATATAGCTGAATATTTTGCTCTTCATTAGTTATATAGAGAACCTAGTGAGACTAGCTTCGAAACCTGTTAGGTGCTACGAGTAAGTGCTGTGATATCCCCATCACTGCGACACTTAGCTTTTTTGTTTTCTTTCACTTTTTCTTTTCTCCGAACTCATTTTTTTAAAAAAATGTTTTCATTTGGAAAACAATGTATAGTTCAAAAAAATCACTTGCTCATTAAAAAAGACCCACAAAGTAGGTCTAATCAGCTAGCTTGACTGAGATTATAATCAAGGTCTGCACAAGGGAAGTAGATGAGCCAAAAGACTTAATGTCCTATCAGAAATCATTGAGAACGTGGGGAAGAGAAACCAGCTCTTAAGGTATCTGTGCTTGAGCTGTTTGAGGCGTCCAGAACCGTAGGATGGCTGCAATAAGCAGCAGACCAAACTGGATGGAAGAAACTAGTTGGAGTTAGCTGCGCAATGGACCCCGGAGGCCCACATATCAAAATGCCCTGATATGGCTTTCTGGCCACCCATTTTCAAACATTTCTATTTTTTATGGCATGTACTTGGAAGAGACCTGGAAGGGCTGAACACTTTGAGGGACCCTGCTTCAAAGTATAACCTTACTACAGTGTAAACATATTTTGAAGCAAATCCCACTGAACAGACAATATATATCTGGAGAGAATATTCTTGGAAAATTGGAATTGTAAGTATTTTTTTTTTCAGTTTGCTACTGTAGGCTTCCTAAAGCGGATATTTCCTTGATAGGTCTTTCTACTTCCTATTGTTTAAATAAAATATGGTCGTCTTTTTTATTTTAGAAATAATCCAATTATGGAAACTGCTGGAGTATGGAAATGCAAATAAAACAGTGGCTAGAAATTTAATTTTCCCCCTCAAGAGCTTAGGAAATTCTTTTGTGGGAAAGGCATGATTCAAATTAGCTCAGTAGTAATATTTTTTAAATTACAGGCTGCATTTTGAAGATGCTACTGTTCAGCTATTTAAGCATAAACCCATGCAAATGCCAAAATCACATACAGTAACTACTTAATTTTCATTCACAGTTGCCTTGAATATATAAAAAATGGAAAGCAGAATATTGCACTTTGTCTTTTCATGGTAAATTAATTATGTACTGTAACTATGTTTTAAAGTGTGCCCTGTTTTAATAAACACATAGTCTCACTGAGTTTGCTATGATCTTGTCATTGTAGTAGGGCAGAAGTATTCTCAACTCCTACATCCTGAAAACTGATGTGAAAAGCAAGTTATATATACCCAGTCTTGATAACATTGGATTTTGCAGCTACAGCCCTTCAGTCTTTAAATTATGACATATATGCTTCATTTGAAAAATGAATGCAATATATAACTTTTATGCCCAATTAAATGAGAGAGAGAAAGATGATATCTCTGATAGCAAAAGAATAGGTTATCTTGTTTACCTACCAATCGATGTAGCAACTATTGCTGCAACAAATACTAAAAGTTAAATTTCTCTTATACATAAATGTTGATGCGCTTACAATGATTTCATTATATTGGGGTACTAGATTAGACCCAAAATGACCATCCAACCTTTGGACTGGTTTGTGCATGCCACAAAAATTGGGCTCAAAATGTCATAATTATACAGATTTTTCAATAAGGACTTTTACATGGCTTCTTTTAGCTTCACTCAAAACCTACATTTTCAATACAGAAAAAAAAGAATTCTTAAAAATAAACAAACAAGTAACCATTTTGAACCTCAGAAAATCATTAGGCTGAAGAAGATTTTCCTTTATATAGCAATTCACTCACTCCAGCTCTTTAACTTACCTATGTTATCACAGAGTAAGTTAGAATGTGAAAGAGATTTTATTAGGCTCTTCATGTATTGTTAAGTGTAATTGGTGTGAGTGCATTCATCTTCAGAATTCATGTTTTCTTGCATTTTCAGAAGTCATTTTAAATTATTTATTCTGCCTATGTACTGATTTGTGACTATTTCTCAGAGGAAAAGTTCATGGAAGAAAAATACTCTAAGGCAAGATCAATCTCACAGCTGATGAAGAATATTGCACAACATACAGCCGGTATTTTGCATTCTTTAGAAGACAGACTGAAATTCTGCTGGAATTAATTTTTTATAGTTGGTGTACTGATAGCCACAACTGGAAAAGGATCCAATAATTTTGTTTCTTTAACTTAAGCCTCTAAATATGCAGAAAGTACCAAAGAACCACAAAGTTAGGATTTAAAGCCTCACCAAAATTTTCATAAAGGCATGCAAATGTTAAGATTTGAATTATCACATTATTGAGTTAGATTTCATTTACTCAGTTAGGCTCCAGTTCTCACTGTTTCCCAGATTTTCCAAACCTGTCTGATGTAGTCCACTGGACTTAGAAACTTCAACAATCAAATTCTGCCTGCCAGTGAGCCCAGTATCATTTAGAGCATGTAACAGTTTTGAGTAATGAAGGTCAGATCCTCAAAGATGTTAATTCCCAGTAATGGCAATTAAGGCACAAAGCACCTTTAGGAGTCTGCACCTCAGTTCCTCAAAGCATTCAGCCTCTCTAACTGGCCAAGTTTTCCCCCATTTACTGCCTTTTTCTGCTGTGTCAGCATTACAGCAGTCTTAAAGGCCAACAACTGAACTGAAATGGAGAGCAGCTGACCATTCCTAAAAATGCTATTTTATCTCCTGGAAGAGATGAAATAAGCTGACAGGCTGGTCATTTGCTTTTCAATAGCAGTTGGAATAAACATGCAGAAATTTGTGTGTGTTTGTTGGGAGGGCTGTTATCTAATTCTTTCACTGTTGGAGCTTTTGTCTTACTGGATTTCCTTTTTTATTAAAATTCTAGGGAAAAAAACCCACACAGCTGTGCCATTCATTCACTCTTGTTATCTTGTTATCTCTTGCTTTTTTGTCAAAATGCAGCGACCACTTGTGCCATGGCAGCAGTGAGCAGAACCTGTAGAAGCTAAGCAGGTTGGGGTCCATGACAGCATCAGCAATGAAATGGTCATTCTGTTAGGGAGAAGCTGGCTGCTGGTCTCAGCTGGAAACTGATGCTGTTTCACTATCAATGTCAAGAATAGGACAGTGTCCTAGCAGCAAGTGATGGTCAAATGACATTGGAAGAGGAAGAAAAGAGACTCAGACCTGTAAGATTCACAGCCTCCATTCCTAAGAGAAAGGAAAGAAAGCAGCAGAGGCTGGTGATTTTCTCCTAAAGGCCTCATCTGTCTGCTGCAGCTGACATCCTAGAGCATGCTGCTTCCAGAGAACTCAGCTCTTACAAATTACTATAAAGTGGATGCATTTCATCTCTCACAGTGATCACAACCCCATGTGCCCTTCTATTTGTGTCACGCATTCACTCTCGGGAACAATCTCAAACTGATCAAAAGTGAGTATCAGTCTGGGAGGGCAGGAGACTTGTATGGTATACATGTTCATTTTCCTAGTTGAAGATTAAAAAGGATTAGGAATCTAGGTATTCTGGGGAAATATGCATATTCCAGGACACCAGGACAGCTTTGGCTCCCTTGACCATTGAGATGATATTCCACATACTTTTGTAGATGGAAAGAATACCCCCGACCATGGAAAACGGTCTATTTTCTACAGGGGATGTACTTATCTAGTAAGAAAGGCTTTAAACAGAGAGCAAGGGGAGGACATAGTGTGAGTGACGAAAGTCCATAGTTAAGCACAAAAAGAGAAATTTGAATAAGGGTATCAAGATTGCTTGAGTGGCAGGGGGTTAGGATTTTTCAGAATAAGATCCAAAGAAATACAAAAAAAGGAAATAAAAGGTCGAGACTGCTTACTTATGTATGCAAATACACAGTATACAGGGAAAAAACAAGGGATTTGACAAGATAATTAATATGACTGAAAGACTAATACTAAAAGAGCACAATTTGTTCAGAAAGACAACGAATGACCACAGAACTGTGTCTATTGCAATCCTGAGGGACAGAAAGGGTTATATAAAAATTAGGTAGACTTCAGTACAGAGAGAGAACTTGTAGACACTATCTAATGAGAACAAGGATTAAGGGATAAAGCAAAGCTTAAAGGAAAAATACTAGGGTCATAAATCAGCCCTGGGCAGAGAGGTAAGAAGTGTTATAGGAGATTAACTTGGTTAAAGAATAAAATCCTCATTGACTCCACCCACAAGAAGGAATTATAAATATTGTGGATGCTAGATAATGTACCAAAGGTGAAAATAAGAAAGCAGAAGGAACATGTAACCACATGAAAAAAACAACAACAAAAAAACAGAGCATGGAATGAGATGCAACTATGAAGCAACTACTTTGGAAGAAAGAACTCATTCTATTATTGACTTACTATAATAATTTCATACTTTGAAATAGTTCTTACATTTGCTCTGTTAATTGTAAAAAGGAAGATCAAGGACTACTCTATTCAATAGAGAGGAAAATAATTTGTAGGTGAATTTGAGCATGAAGGTGTTTTGTGCCTTTTTTTCCTAGCAATCTTCACTAAACAAACCAGCTGTGATCAATTGACTAATAGAATTAAGATGGTATCTTCCCAAAATATTCTGAAGGTGATGATCAAATAAAATGTTTGCGGCTACCTGGAAAATAAGTTAGAATGACATGCAGATGGCAGCCAACGGGTTTTGGGTTTGTTTTTTTTTCCCTAAGAATAAATGTCAATCTAATCTAATTTCCTTCCAGACAGCATGGCAGGCTGGGTGGGGAGAAGTCACTGAGGTCATTTATCTTGGCTTTAATAATCCTTTTTATATTCTCACATGATCTTCCCATAAATTATACAGGAAACACAGTCTTGATGAAATTCTGATAAGGAGGATGCAAAACCTGTTGACTAAGGAGTATGGAAGAATATGTTAAGTGGAGTTATGCAAGTTGTCCCATTGCTTACCTCCTCTTCAATAGTTTTATTAACACCTGAATATTGCAATGGAAAATGTGCTTATTAAATTTGTAAATGACATGAAGATATAATCTGTAAGAAAAATACGGGTAAATACAAAGTACAAGATCTAAGCAGGAAAAATAAGCTGTTACAAATGTAGGATGGAGGACAATTAACTAGATGACTCCTGCCCAAAAATGGGTCTGAAGAAGTTATAATCATAAACTGAAGGAGTTTCACACTGTTGTCTTATCAGGAAATATAAATCAGAGCACATCATGAAGTAATCCTGCTTTACTTATCACTGATAATGCTTCAGCTGCAGTAGGGCACTGTGTTTCAGAAAAGGGATGGGCACTAATGGGAAATAATCCAGAGATCACAGTAGGTCACAAAGTAATGAGTTTAAATGCAGCAAAGAAGATTCAAATTGGATATTGTGAGGTATGTGGTAGCAAAGATCTCTTACCATTATCATACACAGAGATTGCCTAGGAAGGCTGTGGTCAGGGAAGGTCTTTAAGAAGAGATTAGAAAAGCATTTGGCAGATGAGGTCCTTTTAGCACTGTGCTTCTGTGATTCTCTGTTTTTCTGCAATTTTCTCTAATGACCTGAATTTCTTGCTCTACCTAAGTTTGGCTCTGAAAGTTGGGTGGGTTGGCTTCAGGGGTGGTTTACTGGGAAGATTTGCATAAGAGTAAATAACTCTGACATCTGCAGTTTTCCATAGGTACAATGCTAGAATTGGTTGTTGCAAAGGGATATGCAAGAGCTAAAGCTGTTTCTTCAGGCAGAACTATCCATGGGATGTGTCTTTCATATTTAATTTCTTGTATTGAACATACAACTGTGTTCTAAAATATTTACCTTACATAAACTCATCTCTAAGACATTTTCATCTATAGGCTGCAAGCAGAAAAGCAGAGAACATGATTGAAACCCCAGCCCTATTCATTTTAACCCAGAATGGAAAGCTTTAAATCTTGTGCCCCAAGGGACTATTAACAAAGATAGTATTCAAATTAGATTAAAGCTTGTAGACATGTTGTGAATAATGTGTGCCCATTTCCCACAAGATTAAGCTTTTCTTTTGTTCCCAGTAATGTATGACAACATGAATTAATGCAAGTATTTTATTACATATATGGAAAAAATATCAGACATCATTTATCTGCAATGGAAAATAGGCAAGATCATGTTTACTGGATTTGCAAGCACTACTCTAGTTATCATCTCACACACTAAAATAATTTCCCCCAAAGGCTTATAAGTTAATTAGATCTGATTTTTCTCCCTCCCTTTTTTTTTTTAGCTTTTTTTATGAGTGGAACTTACATCTATACTAGAGTAGGATAAATGCAAAATGAATGCGGAAATATTTAAATGCCAAGTACAAACCTATTTCCTATTCAAACTCAGTATGATTGTGCATTTTCATAAAATTTTGATCATATTGTTGTTCTCTTTTTGCTAATACCAGATCACTCCATTAATTACAGCAACTACATACAATTGTCCATAGGAATGTATATATTCTTTCCCCACTGTGTTCTCAGAAATTAACTATAAAAAAGTATTTTAAGACAATGAGAGTGAGTTGCTTTAGGCACAGCACCATTCTCTTCCCATTAATCAATTTTCCTCCAGACTGAAAAGAAAAGGGTTTTTCTACTTAGATGGATACTTGATCCTTGTAGTATAACAGCACCTAATAGTTAAACTGAATATTCTTGATAAAGTGGTAATTACAGCAGATTATTCAGGCAGAGCAGAATAGGAATCCAGATTTTGAAACCTTGAAAACTGATGAGAAAAGTAACAATTTTTGACAGTGAAAAAGAAAGAAAAAAATCTGAAGAAATGAGGATAGGTCAAAAGGACTGCAGCATTTAGACCAGGAGAATTAAAGCCTGTATTGGGTCTGGCTGAGATGGAGTTAGTACTCCCTATAGCAGCCCTCATAGCACTGTGCTCTGCAGCTCTGTAGCTAGAAAGGTGTTGATAACACACCAGTGTTTTGGCTACTGCTGAGCAGTGCTGGCACAGCATCAAGGCTGTCTCTCCAACATTTTTGCCCTCCCCTCAATGGCAGGCTGGGGCAGGGCAAGATCTTGGGACGGGACATAACCAGGACAGCTGACCTAAACTAACCAAACAGATATTCCATACCATATGATGTCAGCTCAGATATAAAAGCTAAGTGAAGGGAGACGGAGGGTGGGGGCATTTTTGTCTTCCGGAGCAAGCACTACGCGTACTGGAGCCCTGCTTCCCAGGAAGTGGCCAGACATCGCCTGCTGATGGGAAGTAGAGAGTAACATCATTTGTTTTTTCTTTGCTTTCGCGCGCGACCTTTGCTATCATTTTATTAAACTGCCCTTATCTTGACCCACGAGCCTTTTGTTATATTTTCTCTCCCCTATCCAGCTGAGGATGGGGGAGTGATAGAACGGCTTTGGTGGGCACCTGGTGTTCAGCCAGGGTCAACCCCTCACAGTCTTTTTGGTGGAGAATGCAGGCAATGTGAGGAATTTGAGATAAGGATAGTAACTGAGAGAGGTAACGGGCAAAACATGGACTGAACGCAGCTAGAGAGTTAAGAGCTGCTTGATGAGTGGGGAATCTTTATTGTTGTAATTGTGGTGAAGGGATGAGGGGTGGATTGTGTGTGTAAATTGTCCACTTTTGTCAGTTTTGTGATGATATTATTTTGATTTTGGTGTGGGGAATTATTTTTGTTGATGTGAGTGAAGACTTTGTGTGATGAATGTGGATTTTAATGATAGTTCTTAAAAATGTGATGCACAGAGGTGAGGGGTGGAATGTATTGGTTTTGTTTGGCAAGGTTTTGGTAGCGGGGGGGGGGGTTACAGGGGTGGCTTCTGTAAGAAGCTGCTGGAAGCTTCCCCTGTGTTCGAGAGAGAGCGAGCCCATACTAGCCGGCTCGAAGACGGACCCGCCGCTGGCCAAGGCCGAGCCAATCAGTGATAGTGGTAACGCCTCTGTGATAACATTTTTAAGAAGGAAAAAAAAAAGTTGGGACGGGGAGAAACTGCCGCCGGAGTGAGGAGTGAGAACATGTAAGAGAAACAAGCCTGCGGACACCAAGGTCAGTGAAGAAGGAGGGGGAGGAGATGCTCCAGGCGCCGGAGCGAAGATTCCCCTGCAGCCCGTGGTGAAGACCCTGGTGAGGCAGGCTGTCCCCCTGCAGTCCAGGGAGGTCCACGGTGGAGCAGATATCCACCTGTAGCCCGTGGAGGACCCCACGCCGGAGCAGGTGGGTTCCCGAAGGAGGCTGTGACCCCGTGGGAACCCTGCGCTGGAGCAGGCTCCTGGCAGGACCTGCGGATCTGTGGAGAGAGGAGCCCACGGAGCAGGTTTTCTGGCAGGACTTGTGACCCCGTGGGGGACCCGCGCTGGAGCAGTGTGCTCCTGAAGGACTGCACACCGTGGAATGGACCCATGCTGGAGCAGTTCGTGAAGAACTGCAGCCCGTGGGAATGGCCCACGTTGGAGGAGTTCGTGGAGGACTGTCTCCCGTGGGTGGGACCCCACGCTGGAGCAGGGGGAGAGTGTGATCAGCCCTCGTCCTGAGGAGGTGAAGCGGCAGAAAATAATGTGTGATGACCATAAACCCCATCCCTGTCCCCCTGTGCCGCTGGGGGGGCTTGGTGGTGAAATCCGGGAGTG
This sequence comes from Astur gentilis, assembly GCF_929443795.1. Lineage (NCBI taxonomy): Eukaryota > Metazoa > Chordata > Aves > Accipitriformes > Accipitridae > Astur > Astur gentilis. The sequence goes on along the minus strand of NC_064906.1, from coordinate 21,940,364 downwards.
TAGTTGTGCCCGGGAAGAAGGGAGGGGTGGTGGGAAGGTGTTCTGAGATTTTGTTTTATTTCTCATTACCTTGCTCTGGTTAATTTGTAATAAAGTGAGTTAATTTTCCCAAACTGAGTTTGTTTTGCCCGTGACAGTAATAGTGAATGATCTCTCCTGTCCTTATCTCGACCCGCAAGCCTTTTGTTATATTTTCTCTCCCCTATCCAGCTGAGGATGGGGGAGTGATAGAACGGCTTTGGTGGGCACCTGGTGTTCAGCCAGGGTCAACCCGTCACAAAGCCATAAAGCTCTGCAGCGTGAGGGCCTTTAACACTTCTTTTTAGAGTGAAAAGCTATAGTTTTGCAAGCATGACATGAAAGCAAACTGAATATTACATCAAGTTTTAAGCATGAAGGAAATGTATCATATATAACATAAAAACATATCCGCTGCAAAATTGTAGGAGACAATTGGTTCATCTAGCTATAGCTAGTTCAAAATGTTTCAGTGTCAGATAGAGAGAACAAATGGCATAGAGCACGTGCATAGGAAACTCTGTTTATACTTCTTGTCTTGCCACTTTGCCTAAATCCGATTTAGATCTGAGATGAAAGTATAAGCTTTCAATTTATGTCCACTAGTAATGTCTTGTACCTTGAAGCTCAGAGGCTTCAGTAATAATTCTTGCTGGTGTGCAGAGAGAAGAACGGCCCAGAGCTGTTACTGCCTGAGGTTCCATAAAGCAAGAAACCCATGGTAGCATTTATTTAGGAAAAAGTATATAACTGAGTGAGCTGGCATGCACCCACCTTCCAGCTGAATTACAATTTTTGGAATAGATGGTGAAGATTTGGTTTATATTTCAACTTGGGAGGTAATAATACAATGACTGAGCCATGGGACGAGCAAGAAAAGGGTGTGGAACATGCATTTAGGTTGTCCTGGCACAAATTTCAGTCCCACATTATGTGGCAAGTGAGCTGGTAGGACCAGTGCTCCAGGTCCCCATAGTGAATAGATATGCGATTTTATCAATTCGCTTTGAGGACTCACAGGATACTAATTGCTTTTTAGACAGGTGGTACAAGTGCAGGGTTGGGTTTTTTTTGCAATGAAATGATATAGAGATGTATCTTGCTGTGACACCAGTGATGTAACACTGAGAGCTTTTGGGTGAAACTTCACAGGGAAACAGTGAATCCAACAAGGTCTCCCAAGACAATATTAAATACAAACTGTAATTCTTATATCATGAGAAATGGGAATGCTCACAAATGAGACCCTGCAGCACTTCCACTGGAGTTAGTCTAGGCCAAACTGCTGACGCTGCCTACCCAAGACAACAGAAACTGATTGGAAACACAAATACAGGAGCAAGGGGGAAGAAAAAAAGTAATTAGTGGAGAACTAAATTTAAAACAATTCTGAACTGTGAATGAAGAATCTAACTGAATAAATAGATGGCTCTTGTTCCCTAATAAGTAGTCTTTCCCAAAGAAAAATGTTCAAAAATATGTTCCAGCAACCCAGCATATGAGAAACATTATTTTGCAAGGTTATCCTAAGGGATTTTGGTTTTGTGGGTTTCTGTGTGGGATCCCAATTGCTATTATCTGTCACATTTTCAGAATAAAATCATAGATAACATTTGCAGTTGGTAGTATCTAAGTGAATAGTAATGTAAATAATACAGGCTGCTGAGAATTTTCTATAGGAATTACTTAATTACGCTTAAACTTGCAGGGGCAGTGAGGAATATAAATTTAGAAACAAACCCACAACAACCTATCAACAAAATTGAAATAATACTTCTTCTTTGTTCAGGTGACTGTTAAATTATATTTTCTCAGTGTGACACATTGCCTAGTAAAAATACTAGTTTAGGCTTTTCCTTCTCTTCAGTCAGGTCAGGCCTATACTACTCATGATGCAGGTTTCCTACTGAGTGCCATCATAAGAGACTCATGAATGCCAATGGATCAGGTACCAGCCAACCTCTGCCTGAATTCCAGTGAAGCTATATAGCTCACAATAAAAAATTAAGTTCAAGATTGAATGATCTTGTAACAGAGTTCATCTCAATACATTCAAATGAAACATTTTAATGTGCAAATAATGGAAGTTTCGATTCAGAAAAAAAGCTTCAGGATGAAATATTTAACCCTTACTACATTGAACTGAGAACTGTTTGGGGGGGGGGGGGGAGCTGGCAAAGGATATTTGGGGGCATGGGAAAAGAAGCTGCAATTTGCCTCACAAACTATAGGTTTTGATCATTTCCAATAAAGTGCTATGGCAAAATTCATCAGAATACTCCAGCTAGGCATATTTACAGCCTCTTTGGGAAACATAAACACTGAGATACCATGGAAGTACTCAGCCTACTGATGTACTGTATGCTAACAACTGGTAAAAGCAGATCATTAGGAACTGGCAAAACTTGGTGGAATACTATCAAATTTCTCTATTCACCTGCCATTTAATATAAACATTTTGGAAAGCAATGCTTGATTTTAAATTATTTGGGATATGCAAGAAGACAGAACATGAAGAACAAGTTAATGCAATTAGCTTCAGGCTTTTAGGGCTTTTAAATCACTAAAATCTGTTAACAATTTTTACCATGAGGCTGTCAGAGAGGACAAATATTCAAGGTCATTTACTTTGTCTGTTCCCATTGAACACGTCCACAATCCCTACTGATGAGTAACAACATTCTAAAGATAGTAGGAGCAGCTGTGAATTAAATGCATGATTTTTATACAGAAGTAAAAACTGTTAACAGTGTATTTGCTAAGCAAAATCTAATTTTTAGAGTTATTTTTTCACTCTTTGTTATAGCATATCTTTAGCTTCACTCTTCTAGACTAATTTCAAAAAGAATATGCCTATCTCATAGCTACGAATATGGAGCCATATAAAAACTGTGACATTTTCTGAAACAGTTCTGGCACAGTTACATTTCTTGAGAAATTTATTAATTCTGTTTGCATTTAATGCAATTTCCATATCATAACAGGTTTCAGCAAATAGGAAATCTAGTTTTGCTATGAGGGCTGCTGGTCATGAATATTCCAGATGAGGAGTATTTGAGACTCAGTAACTAGAATAATTTTCCAGTTAAACAAGAGCACTTCAGAACAATGGAATAGCTGACGCCTAAGGGAAAAATCATCTACTCAACTTACGATAGGAGTTCGAAGCGGTTAGCTGAAAATCCCCAGCAGAAATGAGGGAACAAAGAACCAGAGTGTTGAAAACTGGTTCTTGTGGACTCTGAAGCTCATGGGTAGCAAAAAACTGTTCTCTGAATAAAGGAAATACTATGAATGCTGGACATTGGTAAGTTCATGAGAGCATATTGTAAGAGTCAGAAGATAACTTTTGACTAGAAAAATGTGACTGTACAGAAGTCATCAGATGCAGGAAAGAGGAACCGCAATGCCTGTATGCTTTGTGGAAAATCTAAAGAATGCTCAAGTTTAACAAAGACTTAGAGGAGGAGAACAGCACAATTCTTTTTGATATCAGATTTGGCCTTGATCTATAAAGGTAGGGAGCTACATGGCAATGCACCAATGCAACACGTTACAAGAGCCCATGCCATGTAGCTCTTGCTGATGGTTGCTGCAATCCGTACTTGCTTTCTTTTTTTTAAATCTGTGTATCTCCTGCACTTCGTCCATGACTAAAACAGGGCACAGAAGTTCTTCTGCAATGTGTGCACCCATACTTTTTTACAACACATGTTGCTTACATGTTTGATTGTAAAACAGCGTGCAGGGTTGACCTTGGCCAACTGCCAGATGCCCACCCAGTCACTCTCTCATTCCCCTCCTCAACAGGACAAGTGGAGAAAATAAGAGGAGAAAGCTCATGGGTCAAGATAAGGAGAGAAAGGATCACTTACCAATTACCATGACAGGCAAAACAAACTTGACTTGGGGGGGGGGGGGGGAATTTATTGTCACTTAAAATAGATTTGGACGGTGAGAAACAAAGACAAAATTAAAAGAATACCTTCCCCCTACCACCCCCTCACCCTTTTTCCCAGGCTCAACTTCACTCCTTCATTCTCCACTCCTCTCTCCCTCCCGGTGGTGCAGTGGGGATAGGGAATGAGGGTTGTGGTCAGTACATAACAGCTCCTCTTCACACTTTTCCCACGCTCCTGCATGGGCACTCCACAGGCTATAGCTTCCTTCAGGGCCCACCCAGCTTCTCCGGCATGGGGTCCTCAATAGGCTGTATTGTGGATATCTGTTTTGACATGGTACTCCATAGCTTGCAGTGTGGATATCTACTCTGGCATGGTCCTCTCCACTAGCTGCAGAGAACCACCTGCACCACTGTGGTCTCTCCAGGGGCTGCAGGGAAATCTCTGTTCCAGAACCTGGAGCACCTCCTCCCCCCTCCCTCCTAGTGCTCACAGGGCTGTTTCTCACACTTTTTTCCTCACTACTCAACAGCATTTTGACCTTGCTACACAGGCTTTCCCTGAGGTGCCCTACCCATGGCTGAGGGGCTCAGTTGTGGCCTGCAGTGGGTCCACAGGAGCTGGCAGACACCAGCTGTGTCCTGCATGGGGCAGCCCCAGCCCTTCCTCATAAAGGCGACCTCTCCCCATTGCCAACACCTTGACACCCACACCCGATACAAGTAGCCATTAAATGACAGCTCTGGAGGAGGGTGTGACTAGGGAAAGGAATGAGAAGGTTCATTGGTGATGGGCAAATAGGAGCGTATTGCAGCTGAGTTTCAACACTCCATTGGAAATGGGACGCGTTCAGGCAGTGAGACCAAGCGGCACAACTGAGAACTATGGCTGGAAATCTCAGAAGCAGCAACTGGCCACATTAAAAGGTTGGTAAAGAAGGAAAATGATAACAGCGGAAACAGAAAGAAAGGGGAAAAAGTATTTTTCAAAAAAGTTCTTAAATTCCCTTAGCCTTCCAAGTCTTATTTACTTATTTTTTGTGTTTCCAGCAGAAATTATAAATACAATGTATTTCAAATGTTAAAATGCAGGATTCAGGCGATGAAAACACAGCAGCTTTATTTTGAACTCTATTAATCCCAAAGCACAATAGCAATCAGGGATTCCCTTGTATTTTTTTAATCCCCTGCACACTTTTGGTGTAATAAACTGCTTTGCTGGCTTGTTTGTAATACTTCTTGTGTTACATTCTGCAGCCTGAGCAATTACTGAACTCATTTAAATTCTAAGATAAGCTACTTTTCTCCCTTTTTAAGTGTAGGGTCTAAAGGAGACACTGTAAATACTGGGGATTCTGAGGGCCTGTGAGCTTGCAAGTTTTCTGAGTTTACTAAAACTTTCTTCCACAATTTAAACTCCTTTCTTCAAAAAAAGCATTCAGTTTAAGCATAACCTTTTTTCCCCCCAAGTGCTTAATCCAAAGCTCATTGAAGTTAATGGAAAGACTTGTGAGTGCTGCATCAGACTTGAAATGGAAGTCTATGCCCTCTATTACTGACGAAAGCTCTGCACACACGGAGCTACCCAACAACAGCTATTTAATGTACTTCTCTTTCAACAGAATTTCACTCTGTATCTTCCACTCCCTGCTTTTCCCTGCGCTCTCTGAATTTGTTTTCCCCTCTGTCCATTCTTTTCTCTTTCTCATCCTGCTTTCGTCAAATTTTGTTCTATTGACTCATTTTTCTGTCACCATATCTTTATGTAGAGAGCAAACAACACACTGTCCAGAAATAATTTTCACTTCCCACTTCCTAGAGCTTCAGCTGGTTCAGGAACAGGCAATACGAATTTGCTTAATACCTCCAACTTAAAGACTTATCACTTGTGAGTGATAATGAAATCATTTAGATTTTTAAACTTGAATGCCTAACCATAGGCTTCTAAACCCACATTTAATTGCCTAAACAATCACTGAATTTCAAAAGTCCTGAGCATCCAGCACTTTTAAAATATGGTCTTACTCTTAAGAGCCTACGTGGATTTAAGAACCCAATGTTAATTACCTGGGTTTAACATTGCTGATGATTCTACCAAACCCTTTTTTAAAAACAATATCTCCATTTACCTTTTTGAACTCTCTATAGAAATGATTTGTATGCACAAAGAGAACCTGGAAATTTCTGAAGTCTGACTCTGCTATCTTGTTGGTTTTTTTAATAGAGTTCTCTGTGTGGCATGTCATATTTAAAGCACTGCAGAATTAATATAGCAAGGAATTTTTTTCTGTGATTTTCACAAAAAAAGAGTGGGAAACAAAGTGAATCACCAAACCATGCTGTATTAAAAACCATACAGAGGAAGTTCTCAGAAACAATGCATCTCCAGCAGAAAAAAAATGTATATACTAGTTGTGCTTCTGGTAAAAATATTTCTGTTGCATTATTCATTTTTTTCTTAATATTTTCCTTTAGTATTTTAATAAAGTGATTTAAATAGCTATATTTTTTAGCAAAAACTATAAAGTATATGCCAGGGAGCACGATTTTATAATTTCATATTCCATACTTCTCTCAGCAAGATGCATATCACTGGATTTTTCAATGTGTGAATACAGATTTTTCAGAGGGTTGGGGACCCCGCTAATAGTCAAGCATCACAGAAACTCACAGGTAAAATTATGGAAAAAAGAATTTAGTAGGATTTGCTTCTCTTAGTCACCTTCACCCTTTGCAGCCTAGAGAGGGAGAGACTACAGGTTTCAGTCACTGTCCTGACAGACAGGATTTATTGTTCCTTTATGGGCAATCCAGGACCAGTGCATTCCTGCTCTAAATGTCACAGCCTTTCAACCCTGACTAAAAGGCATCCCATGATGATAAGAGCGCTACAAAGGTACTATAGATTTTTATTAGGAGGAAGATGTGCCTTCAAGAAGAGATGCTTGCGTGTACAGTAACATGGGGAGAGGGAGCAGACAGGTGAGGGTCCTTCCTGTGTGCCCCCAGGGGCCCTGCAGTCTTCCCCAAGCACTAGAGGTGGGGGTGATATGGATGTGGGTGACCAGCCAGCTCTGCTGGGGCAGCCACAGAGCCTGAGGTAGATGGCCAGGGTGGAGCTGGGTGGGAGTGGGCTGCAAGACACACCTTGGGGCCCCTCCCCTCGTTTGGAGCTCCTCTAAGCTCACACAATGTCATGGCCACACCATGCCCGTGCCGTGTCTGGCCATCTCCCTCCCCAGCCCCAACCCATCAACTTGCATCGCAGCCAGGCCTCTTCCCAGTAACCTTTCTATGCCTGTGCCCAGCACTGGCCCTAGTCAGGTCAACCCCAGTCCCCAGTTTTGGTGGGCTGACCCTGGCAAGCAGCCAAGTACTCACAATCCCTGGCTTAGGGAAAAAGTTGCTGAGAAATCCCCTATAATTTACCCACATGGGTCAAATACAGGGGTGGGGACAGGGGCCACCAACAGAAAGACCTTGCACATGGCAAGAGACCTGTAAGGCTGCTGTCTTCAAACTGGTCTGACTCTTCTTCAAAAAAGAGGGATCACAGCATCTGGCTGTATGTGCAAATACCGCCTGATTATTAGTGAAAGGAAGATATTTGTCAAGTTAAAGCTGAAGAAGTAGTGTCACACTCCTCCTGAACAACATGAGCTGCTGTCACAAGGTCTGTGTATGTGGAGGTCAGCCAGGATAGTGCAACTCTTTAGATGTGTACTACTAGAAAATTGCAAAGCACTAGTCTGGTTTACTTTAGCTGTTATGAGGCCTGAGACAGAGCCTTCCACTTAACAAGAAGCCATTAGAAAGTCCACTCCTTAGGTCCATGCAATCATATGCCATGTTGTATGTCGTTTTTTAACACAATTCCTTGTCTAACTGGAACCATCAATTCTTTTAATACAGGCCACTGAAGAGAGCTAAAATTATTTGGAAACAGAAGTCCGTCGCCATCATCCCAGGCAATTGTTTAAAGAAATTGTTGAATTCTGCATCAGCTGAACTGCTGAAACAAGGTCCTCTAAGTAGCAGCCTACAAATATAATCTCCCTTTCACTTGTTCTCCTCACAGAAATTCTGGGTTTGTCCTTTGACACCCCTCCAGAGAAAGTACCACAGCAGGTGACTTACTACTCTTCCCCTGGCTCCACATAAGGACACTTCCTTAGCTATCAGAGTTTGGCTTCCTAGTTCAAAGCTAAATGCAGCTAGTAACAGCTGGTATCAGACACAAACTCTAAAATATTGATGGGAAACTGAAAAACATATTGAGGATTGTTTATGCATTTAACCACTGAACTTAATTTAAACCTCACATTCTTTCTGCTCTATAAATTGTACATTTCTGCTGTAAATTCCTTGAAAGCACATTCAGAACTACTGCAAAAGTTATGAACAAGCATGGAACCAATCTGTTGATGAACACTACTGTTTTACTAATTCAATAATTAGTAATGAAAGAATGATATTGAAGAAAACAAAATGCTGCTTCGACTATAAGGAAAATGTTTATACCTTTCCAATTTTAAATGCTTATAGTATTGACCACAGTAAGTTCAGGAGTTAAGGAAAGCGGTAATTATCAGGTTTTGATGTTCAAAATTATATTCTTGTGAACAAGCTATTTTCTTGTGGAGTTCAGCTGAAGTCCTCTCCATTTTCAGCAAAAAAATCTGTCTGGTAGATTTTAAAGCAGGAAGGCACCATTGTGATTCTCCTGACTGACCTTTTGTGAAGATCAGGTTGGAAAACTAAATTAAGACTGCCATAACTATTAACATGAAAAGAATTATTTAACCTAGTGTTTTGCATTGTAATGGCCATGACGTATATATTATTCAGGTGTATCAGTGAAATATTGAGGTCTGTTGGCAACATACTCTTGTATTCTTCATTTCATGCAACCCTTTCTTGTACTGTACCATGTAGGCAGCAGAGACATGCATAAAGATTCTGCAGATTATTTCATCATGAAACAGTCCTGGCTATGGTGAAGTCACATAGGCATAAGATAGTAATAGACTATACATTTCAACAGAAATGAATGGTGACAGGTTTTACACGAAACAAACCCTGTGAAGAAATCTCCCTCTGAAAAGGGAAACAAAGTGGAGAAGAATTTCTCCTTTATGTATTTTTTTAATCACAGTTGCCAGATTATATTCATTAAACAAGACACATGTTTCAGGTAGCTGATGGATATGTTTCTATTTATATATGCATAAATCACTGTGTGACATTTAGCTTTAAAACATTTACAATAGTAAAAGGTGTTGTTTTAATTAGATAAGTGATTATTTTTTTAGTCTGTTGAGGTGATCTGATTTATCAGACACAAAAAAAAAAAAAAAGAAAAATCTGAAAGGAAACCCGGCAGGAGTTCGAGCTTATATTCGGCATAGGAGGAGCTAAGAAATGGTCAGAAAAAAAATGGCTAAATCACGACATGTACATGAGAAAGCAGTTTCCAAGAGAACATTCCAGCAGTAACTTCCATATAAAAGATAAACAAAACACAGGTGTTTAAACAGGGAAGGGTAAGTAAAATGTCTAGCACATGTAAATTATTTTACAGTACACACATGAATTACTAGCTCATCTTATTTTTTTGAAGGTAATAATCTTTCTGAAGAACTGCTGACTTCAGAAAACACTGGCAAAGTCAGCATATCTGAAAAGACTGTGATAAAATAGGTATGAAAATTGAAAAATTGATCTTAATTTCTCTGTCCCTCAAAGCATAGCATGTAGAAGATGTGTAATCATTTTAATTTCTACCCAGCAGATTACATAGAAGCATACTTTTAAATGTGCATACTACAGCAAAATGAGATAGAATAATAAGCAAAAGTGTAGAAAACCACTAATTATGAATAATATCTGATTTCTCTGTATCCAAATGGGAAAACATGGCGTTCCACCAGTGAATACAGAACAGCATATTAATCAGGAATAAGTCCAATTGAACTAAGTCCGAACACAGAATTTCTGTGAACACAGCCCAAGAGTGTTAGTGCTTCTTGATAAAACAAAGTAAATAATAAATATTTATTTTTATAAAAATTGCTCCACTCTTTTTAGCATTCAGTCTTGCTGTAGCAGTCTTTGTATTGTGGAGGGCTACCGATACGTCTCTTAATCCAGCACAACAACTTGGGGTCAGAACTTGCATGACCAGATGCTGGTGGCTAGTTTTAATCAGCATATAAGGAGCAAGCTGTGCTGATTAGCGAATACTAATGCCATTATCCAGTGAAGCTGCCAGGTGAAGTTCACTGTTGTGCAAGAGCTGTAACAGTGTGTGAGGATGCGGTGAATATGTCTAAAGTGCATTGACAAACAGGTATCATTAATCATGAACAGCAGTCTCATTAAAAACATCAGCCTGCATTTCTTTTCTAACATGAGAAATCATGAGCCCTTCTTGTATTCTTAATTATGCTGAGATTTATGAAAGAAAGCAATTATACTAGATTTCTCAAAACATCATTATTATTTTTTACACACTGCTTTTTCCCTTATGTTCTAATGAGAACAGAAAGATTACAGCCCAGTTCAGCTGGAGCAAGAATGTCATTATTGTTTCTAGTAGGAACACCTTTGTCTTATAATAAGAAGATAAACATCAAATACATTATATTTTACGAATTTTGTGGGTTATTCTGTGAGATCATGTGTGTGATCATGGAAAGCTTATTATTATTCTGTTCTCATTAACATTTTGTTTTGCACTAGAGAATCAAAGAAAATTCATATAAATGTAGTTAGTTCTTTTTGTTGCTGTTTGGTTCCTACCTTATTGCTCTCAGTGACAAGACAAAATTTAATATTTCTGTACAGTGAAGCATTCAGCAATGACCCAAAAGAAACATCAATCCTTTCTGACTCTGAAAAGCAAAAAAACCTGCAAAGGCAAAAGATAATGCACCTTTCAGGCTTCCTTTGTCTTATCACTCATATATGAGGGGTATTTATTATTTGTCTTAAAGAAACTTATTTTTCTCTGAAGAAGTAAAGCTCCGTTGGTAAGTGATGTTTGCTGTGGAACTGTTTGCTTCTAAAGCTCTGGGACATGGCAAAGAAATAAATTTAAAAGCTTCAAGTCATTTTGATGCTTTTCTTTTTGTAAAAGCAGTTTTTAAGTAATGCAAAAGAAAGATCATAGTTATGCTGAAAATACTTGGAGGCCAGTGCTTTGAGGATCCTTTACTGTAGTTAATCTCTCAGACTGTTGCTGTCACTAGCACTCTTTCTGAAGCATTTCCTAATTGGCTCCCTGAAAGTTCAGCTTCTTGCCCTTCAGAGAGCAGCAGCGTGGCTGCTGTCAAAGAAGGAGCCACTTAACTCAGGGTATGATCTTAATAAAAATTCTGTCTTTCCAGAAGCATTATTGCATGTACCTTTTTATTTCCTCCCTACTTCCTTTCCTACATTAAGAAAAAGGCCATAAGAGCTTGGAGTCCACAGAAACCTTTCAAGCAATTCCTCTTTAAAACAAGCAGTTTGGCTCTGCTCTCGTGTACATTGGTGTGATGACTATGGAACAGTGATTCCTGAGGTGAGTTATTCCTCCCTGGGAATCGTTTCATAAACCAAGTGCAAGAAGAGAAGCAGGAAGGAGCTGTGAGCAACTTTGCTCCTCAGGCTGCTCCTCAGGCTATGGTTTCCAGCATAGCTTAAAGCACCCCCAGACCCAGTCAGGCTTCACCAGATGTTAGAATTTTGTAACCTCAGAAGGGACTGTTATGATTTCATATATGAGGAGAAAGAAAAAACACTTCTGTGCCTTCTGTTATACAACTGCCACAGAACAACTTCACTCAGTCTGTCCCTGAGTATTCTGTTTTGATTTTAGATGATAGTATGAAGCAAACAGTTTCTCATTCGATGTAATTGCAATATTGCAAGTATTTGCAAATGTTGATTATTTGTCCCAAAAAAAGCCTGAGAAAAATAATTTTTAAAAAACCTTTTCCACATGACATTCATAAAATTACTAGTTATGTGGCTAGTTGCAAAGCATTTACCTAATAGCCAAGGACGGAAGAAGATGGATTCTCCTTCAGAGATAGTTCCTTTATGTTCAAAACACTTAAAGATTCCTTAATATACTGAAATACTAAGCCAGAGTGTGACTCGGTGATTCCCTTGCCTATAGATTGGAAGATATGCCTTGCTTCCAATGACCGCTTAACTATTTAAAATAAAAGGTATAACATTATCATCAAAAGGGACTGAGATTAGCCCTGGGACTTCTATGCAGGGTGGCCAGCCTTTCAATCTTGAGCTGCATGTGATTCAGAGGCAGATCAAATAAATCTGCCACACAGTCAGCAGCAGAGCAACTCTGTTGTGTGAGCTGCCAGATGATCCAAAATCCCATCGACAGGAGAAAGCCAGCCAGCAACAGTCAGAGTCTTGATTCAATAGGTCACCTGGAGTTTGCAGCATGCACAGCGATAAAAAAATTGCTAATTTGCCTTAGCAAATTTTGGTGTGCTCTTCATAGGACTGAGAAGCCCATAGACTGGACAGCCCATAGCACATCATCTTGAACATGCTCCTCTGAGATGGGTGATGTGACCTTAACTCATCGTCAGGCAGAGAAGAGAATTGTCTCTCTCTTATGCAGGTGAAGTGCCTAAGCATTGGTGTCTCTCTGTATTTCATGAGCTGAACTCTTAGTTATCTACGCTTCCTGTAAAAGTGCATGGAAGGGAATGTTTGAATCAAAAGGTTGGTTCTACTCAGAATGGATTTTTTTTCTGGATGCTTCTTTTCAGCAGGAAATAGTCAGATTTTGTCTATTTGAACTGACTCCCACTCTTTGCTCCACCTATCATTTGGCTGCTGGACAAACAGATTTTCTTTTGGCCTGTTCTCAAAAGAAATTACTAAAGCGGTATAGTCACAATCCTGAAAATCCTGCTGTCCTTGAGGCTGAACTCAGAGGTATTTTGAAGCCATAACATTGGGTAGAGAATGAGAATCAATTCACTTTTCATGTTGCTGAAACAATATAAAAGTAGCATTGCTCAGTTATCCAGTCTGTATCACTGACATTAGAATGAGGAAAAATATATTCATTTATGGCATGTGTGAAATTAATATCTCTGCACAAGCTTTTCTCAAGAGTAACAGGCAAAAGTGCTTTGGACAGCGTAAAATAAACATAAAAATAGGCTGGGGTTTGTTTCGTTTTTAAATAGTATATGTACATTCATACTTTTTACATTTTCTCTTCTACTAATGCAGAATAGCTGGGTCCCCTATAAATTCCTTAAGCTATAGTACAAAATCTCTGTCAGATCAGCAAGAGAGAATGAGTATCTTGTCCTACCAAATTTTCTTACACTAAATTAACTCCAGAAAGATCCTTTTTTAAAGAAGATTAAGAACTGTGAAAATGAGACATTTGTATTGCCTGTGTAATGGCTATACATATATTAGGCAAATCCTGACAGAGCAAAAATTATTCTCTGATTTCTTCCTCTCCTTTCATTATTTGTGGTCTTGTTTTGCACCTGTTCAGCACTTGTCCTTATAGATGCATTTAGCTATCGTTTAGGCACTTGCAGGAGCAAAATGAGAACAGATGCGTCATAAGTACAAAATATGTGCTAAAAGGACATGCCGTAATGGGAAATCAGAACTGAATGGGAGGAAAAACAAAACACGGCAGGATATAGAGGATGCAGACCTAAAATTAGCATAGGATAGCTACATTGAAAAGACAAAATTCAGCAGATAAGGGCTCCTGGTTTATTGTCTAAAATATGCCTATCTGCATTCCCAGGGAACAGCATCAATTTGTCTTGATTTCTGAATAAATTCAGCTCTCAAGCAAAATCCCTGTAAAAGAAGGCAGCTCTATTTTTATCACTGTGACCTTTTTAGAAGGACTTTAGGCAAGAAGGAAACAAACTTATCTAAATTCCTACTACCCAAAGTCCAATTTTGCTTTCCTATCTGCAAAATGTTTTCTGCCAATGTTTTATAGAAGTCCAGCACTGAGAGTCTTTGAAAATTCACATATCACAACAGGTTTGTTTACAAGTTTGGTCTTGTCTGGTCTTCAACTGGTCTTTAACTGGTGTTAAAATAGTATGTAAGAATCTAGATCTGAAATTCAGTGACGTTCATTGGTGGCTTTGGTTACCTTTGTATCAAGATCTGAATTTAAAGAAATAACCTTGTGAGTGTGTAGGAAATTGCACAAAATCCATAGAAGTAATTTCTTACTAGCTATATTAAATGTATTAACTGCCACAGTTAGTTTTTTTGCCTTATTGTACATTTCCCAGGATGAGAAAACCCTGATTTAATTAGAAGCTTTACTGGGACTGCTAATACCTGGCTTGAAATAAAGAGTCATATGTATTCAGGGCACATGTTCTAGAATGAGGGAGTGGGTGCTATGAATAAAGGATTTTTATACAGAGAGTGTTATGTAGGGTGGGTTTTGGCATTTGTGAAAGCACTGTAGGTTAGTTAGATAGCTGGCTGAAGCAATCAGTGAATTTTTAACTTCTGTCTTTAAGGGTGTGGTACCAGGAGACTGGAAAAGGCAAATATAGTGCTTATTCTTAAAAATAAATTAAGACATAATTAATTCTAGACAAATCAGCTTAACTTCACCTTCTGGGAAAATTCTGAAACAATCTACTCATAAGAAATTGGAAAATAATGGAGAAATGGCACAGTGGTCAAGATATAGCTGTGTACACCAAATCATGTCAAATCAGCCTATTATCTATGAAATATTAACAGCAGTGTAACATAAAGCAGGAACAGATTAAATCATATACATGTTGATGGTATTAAGGTTTTTGATACTGTGTCAAGTAATACTTTCCAAAACATGGCTTTCATGGAGCTTCTCTAAGGAGTGTGCAAATATCCCTAAATAACTATACCTGAAGTATAAGGCTCAATGATATACCAGGATAGAAGGATGTATCCAGTGGGGCTTCATGGGGATCTGTCATGAGTATGAAGCTATTCATACTTTCACTCAAAATGAGATAGTACTGAGCAAGTGTATTTAGTTTGCTTGTGGCACAAATGAAGGACTGCAAAAACTTTGGAGAGCAGGACAAGAATTTGAAAGCAACTTGCCAAAAATACAGAAAAGGTTCTGGAAAAACAGGATGAAATTCACTAATATACACTTATTATATGTTTATGTTTATGCTTAGGTAGGGAGAATTGTATGTACTACAGGATGCAGAAGACTAATTCAGGAACGGCTTTTCAGAAATGTGGTTATATTCCAAATTTCAGCACTTGGTAACAATATCAGGGATTTGCTGTGAAAAGCATAGGAGTGATAATTGCTAAATAAGCTAGAATTTAGTCCTGAATACCTGGGAAGTCATCTTTCTCCTTTACTCAGCTCTGGTAAGGGAGTAACTAGAATGACCAGAAGTTAGAAAATTGTACCTACAGGGAAAGAGTAAAAGAAATGGGGTGGAGAACAGAGGGGAATGCAGTGTATAAAGTAGCCCAGTGGTTCAGCCGCATGTGACCCAAGGTAGCATGTCTGGGTGACTTTTGTTCTGTTTTACTAAAAAGATAGTTGTTAAACTGTGAAAGTACATAAGTTAAAATCATGCAATAGTGACTAGTAACTCAAGGACTGAAAGGGGAATCTAATGACATGAACCTGAGAAAAAGGTAGAGAATTAGGAAACAGCAACCCAGGCAGTTCCAAGAAACAATGGAGGTAAATACTTTCCCACCTGGCCCATAAATGCCTAGCTGACACAGATTCATTAGGCATGGTGAGGATATAAATGCTTAGCTTGGTAACTGCATGTATCAACCAATGAACACTTTTTCTAGCCCATTACATGAGGTATAATCCTGCTTGCAGAGTCCTCCTTTACGTAGTAAGAGATGCTCAAGGAAAAGCAGGTGATTACGTGCAGGGTTACAGCAGGAACACAGTAACACCGAAGGATTGGTGCAAAGAAGGGGCAAATCTCTTCTCCGATAGTGGAGCAGCTGAAGTGGCTTTGGATTCTCTGTTGCTAAAGGTCTTGGCAGAAAACCTTAGACAGCCATCTATGAAGGCAGTCATAGCTACAGCTGATTTTGTCTCAGACCAAAGAGGCGACATGAAGTTGATTTTCTGTCAGCCTTTGGAGTTTCAGGAATCTACATAAGCACACTGAAAGATGGACTGAGATTAGGCTTAATGTGATATTGGGAACACTGAGTCAGGAGCGATGTCAAGGACTGTGCAGTTTCCCAAGGGCAAGATATGTCTGAGTCTTGTGATAGCTCAGTGTTTAGCTCATCACAAGAGAAGGAGGTGGAGAATAAGGTCATTAATTTTAACTGGATTATAATGCTCTACTCTATGCCTTCCTTGACTACTATGGTTTATTTTGGAGAGAAGCAGAACAAACACAGTAGAAGTATGAGAAACAGTCATGCTGAGGAAACATGAAATTTCAAGGGGGATAATTTACTCAGGCTCTCCAGTTACTTGGTGTGGACTGTACAAAAGCCTGGCTGCTGATGATTAGATGTCTTCCTGTGCTCAAACCTGTTTGGCTAGCACTAGCTTACGTATTGTGGAATAATTACTGGAGGTGACTTATTGATATGTCCCCCTCTTAAGGGAAGGTAAACCTCCAGAGTGGAATGCGGTGGACATGCAAGAAATCTGTCCCATAGTAATTCCCTAAGCAACATAACCTGCAAACGTAGATGTTAGCAACACCAGGGGAGCCTGGTGCGCTGACTCTGAGAAGCAACATGGAGGCTGGAGTGGAGTGGAGACACTGCAGCCAGGCTCTGTGATATCACCGGAGGGATGGGGAACTGGAACTACTGGACCAAGAACAGAAGGTCCCTGCATTGAATCCAGGGACCTGGATTCACCTGTAGCAAGGAGGTGAAATAATGGGGGTTCTGTCAACGCTATTGCCTTATTTCTGATTTATATCGCAAGTGCCCAGTTCTGGAGTAGTAACGCACAAAATCATGTCCTTCGGGTGAACTTTGCTCATTATAATCTCATTATAATACCAAAACACACCTCCATCCCAAAGGCTACCTGCCTCAAAGATGCAACCACCACTGAGCATGCACTCTGAATTTTTTCTAGCATATACCTTTAAAAGCAAAGCAAGAGAAATTTATACCAATCAAAGTAAAGGTATGTATGACTCACTCAAGCTCCACCTAAAAAATAAGAAAATATAAAAGGGCTTAAGAGAGGAGAACTGTTAGGGAAGACACCATCACAGACAAGTCAGGAGGACATTGCCGACTTCTGGGATCAGTCGATGGGCTGAACCTCTCTTCCCTCCTATAGGGACGCCTATGGGTGAGATTTGAACCCTCAGTTATACTGAGTGCTTCCCCCGTAAACTTAGAAATCTCTGTAGAGTTTTTCCATGATTTAACGCATTTGTAGTCAGCTGTATTATTCATATTCTTGGTATTTGAACATGCTTTGCAGACAGTGTATTTATCACCGGCAATCCTAAAGAACCTGCACTCCTGTTGCTTTAATAAACTGTACTATTCATTAATCTAGCCATGATAGTTCTCATTGAATGCGACCAAACTTCTTAAGTCTGGCCATGTTAGTTCGTTGAACATGACTAAATTGAAAGTACGTTGCACTACTTGTGCATCCATAATCATGATAGTTCAATATATTGAATGTGACCGGATTTATAGCATCGAACTGGGCATCACTCAAAATCTAAACCTAGCTAGCCCCCAGCCCCTCTGATACCTGAGGACAAGCTGGAATGCAAGGGGATTTATTTTCTGCCAAACTTCTTTACCCTTTAATGCAACAGGTATACAGTGCAGTAGTATGCAGTAACCAGATACTAGATTGTATCAACATCATTTGGTGAATTCCATTACAATCTGTGGAAGCTGAACAGGCTTATTATTTTGAAAATTGTGTCAGCAATAATAAAACAACCCCCTATCAAAAGGTCCCACCAGGGGAAAATAACTGGCAAACACCTCAGGATAGTGTGTATGAATTAAGATGCTGTTGGTTCAGTAGAACCGTGCCAGCTAAAGATCTGTTTAAAAAATTAAATTCCTGACATAAATTACAAGTATTGCCTGATCTTATTTTTAAAAAAATGGTAATTAGGTTTCACTCCTACAAGCAGTAGGATAATTGTGTCCCAAAGGTCTGGAAAAAGGTTAAACAATTAGACTATATTTGCAAATGAATATATCCTGATTGGCACTTGAAAGGATAAAAGGTTTATTTGAAGTCATGTCCATGGCTATCAGGCTTAGTGCTTAAAAACATCTCTTCAGATACCTCTGGCCCTTGGATGGAATTTGAGCAAAGGTTTCCATCTAATCATAGCAAGGAGTGCACTGAGCAATCCAGCTGACTTCTTGTTTCAGTGGCTGAATATTAGGATTTATTATTAGTTGGTAAATTATTGATTATTGGGTCAATATATCTTGAAATTCAGCTCAGTAAAACACAACATTTATTTATCACAGCAATTTTAGAGACAAGTAAACTGAAACAAAGGTTGGTTTATGAACCCACCAAAGGTCACACAAGTGAGTTAGCAGCAAAACAAAGAATAGGTCTTCTGAATGCCAGCTTCCAGTCCAACACCTGCACTACTGGGTTTAAAATGAGTAGTACAGAGAAACAAAGCAGACTGACAGGGCAGGAAATTGATGGTAAATGATACAAGAAATATCATTATAGAAGTAATTTTGTTTCTTGTGTGTGGCAAAGTCCAGGTTAAATGCAATTCAGAATGATTTCTGGCTCAACTATGCAGAAGCGTGGTCCAAGCCAGTAGTCTATGCCATTATACACATTGGGCTACAAAGTGATGAGGCTGGTGGAAAAAAACAATGGAATTCAATCATACCAACTGCTGATCTTTTAAAAAATTCTTCAGCTATATATAGAGATTTATCTCCAATACGGCATAGACATTAAATTTAATGGCATTCTTTGCTCATTGCATTAGCTTGATTTAAAATGGCAGCTAAAATATTTCTTCTAGGAGGTAATCTGAGTTAATCTGTTGAATTATGCTTTCAGTAGTTGTAAAATACAGAACAGTAAGCAAGATATGGTAGTGGATACACCAAAACAGTAGTATAAAAATCTGTAACTATTCTGCATTACTGAAACAGAAGTACAGGACATAGATTGCAGGATATTTCCTTTTCATTGATTTTGATACCTCAGAATTTCTAGAACTGGAGAACATACCTTGGAGCACAAGCAAAACCACACTGAAGGCTAGGCTTTGATCTTGTTCTGCAAGAAGTAAAGGAAGAAGAATTAGAATTGCTTGAAAATATGAAGAAGAGTTTAGTTATTCACAGATAATTATTTAAGTTCTGTATTTCATAACCAGCAAATCTAGAACATATTTTAAGTTTTAATTATCTCCCTATATAGGAGTTAAAACATAAAAAACAACCGACCTTCCTTGTTAAGTGGAAACATTTTTGTGGTAAATAGTTATATTATGGATGCAAAAATCTTAAACAGGATTAGAGGAATTCTTTCATACCTTGGAGAAATTAATTGCCCACACTGATGGTGTTGATTCATCATGCACTCCTCAAAAGAGTACAGTAAGATTTTTTCCAATATGCAGCTGTTCATAGAGCTTTTCCCTAAAAGTCAGTCATCTCAATTGCATGCTCTTCCTATACATTAGGATGATAATCACAGAGTCATAGACTGGTTTTGGTTGGAAGGGACCTTAAAGATCATCTAGTTCCACACCCCTTCCATGGGCAGGGACACCTTCCACTAGACCAGGTTGCTCAAAGCCCCATCCAACCTGGCCTTGAACACTTCCAGGGATGGGGCATCCACAACCTCTCTGGGAAACCTGTTCCAGTGCCTCACCACCCTTATACTGAAGAATTACTTCCTTGCATCTAACCTAAATCTATGCCATATCCACACTAAGTTGAAATAATAAGTGCTTAAATACAGAGTAGTTAACACAACTTCTCTGCAACACTATATCCTCTGCATACAGCCACGTCATCTCCATTTTATTGAACAAGTGATGTCTGAAAAATAAATCTGTTGTTTGAGAAAACTGAGTAAGATTCTTTAAATGGAGTCTACTATTCCAAAAGGAGTAGGGAAAGGACATAAAAATTAGCTCCATAAGTAAACCAAATAACATAGGAAGAACTCTTTAGAAAAAAGTTGTTGACCTAGTTACCATGGCTGCTGTTAGGTTTCACCACTAAATAGGGAGACAGAAAGATATTTGGAGTACGTATCACGCAGTGTGAATAGTGAAAGTAAATAGGTAGATTTAGACGTATTCTTACCCTCTGTGATGCCTGCCTTCCTAGTTCATAGAAGCATAAACCTCCTTCTACAAAAATGTTCTCGGAGGGTTATGTATTCTTTTCAGCCAGAGACTGGTGAATGTATATGCTGCTCTGTGTTTGGTGAGATTCTGAATTAATTCTCATGGACCCATCAGCCAGGCTGCAGGACTTCCACACTGCTTTTGCAGGGGCAGTGCTCACTGGCAAGGCCACGTCTCCACTCCCGACATCAAATGTATGCATACACCAAATATTTAGATCTAGTTTACCTAGGAACCTTCTTAATAAAGGTAGATGAGGGCAGAGCCTTTTCAGCTAAGTAGCACGTTTGAGCACAGCATCCATTCTGTCAACACACGAATGCAACTGGAAAAAATCCTAAAAATGTCCAGGAGCTGGCTGGGATAAAGTAAAAACCTCTGTTTTTTCAGCCTGGTAGTGCTGCTTAATAGGCCTAACTGAGAGTAGCTACTTCCATGGATAAGCATTTGATGGGAGAGGTACAATCCTTGGTTCTAGCAGCAGCAGTTATTCTTGCCTGTAGTGTGAGAGACTGAAAGAGTTAATGCCTCCAACACTGCAGTGGGGCAAGTTCTGCTTAAGGACGACTTTGCATAACAAGGAACTCTGCCTAGCAAGGAAGCCCAGGTGAAGAGCAGCTGGTCAGCA
Organism: Astur gentilis; assembly: GCF_929443795.1. NCBI lineage: Eukaryota > Metazoa > Chordata > Aves > Accipitriformes > Accipitridae > Astur > Astur gentilis. The sequence continues at coordinate 21,919,438 of NC_064906.1, read as the reverse complement.
CCCATCAGCACTGGGAGGGGAAGGGCTGGGGAGGTCAGGTCGTGCCGGAGGGTGCACAGCTCCCTGCTCTGATGTGCTGAGCAGGGCAGCTCACCCTGCAGGGAATGGGAAGCTACTCCCCAAACGACCCCCAAGCCCAAAGGCTCACAAACTGCTCATGACACCTAATTAGCCTAATGAGTTCGAGTGCCCGCCCGAAGGAGGGGCAAGGATGATAAAAGGACACGAACTGGGGCTGCCCTGTCAGTCTGCTCTGAATCTCCTGACCCAACAGGAGGGCTCGCCTTATTGTCTGCCCTAAACCGATCCTCAGGTAAGTGAAGCCTGTAGTGTATGTTTGGTGACATAGGGTTAGCCCATGTTACACAGTTTACTGATCTAGTTTCATGCCAGTTTTTGTGGTGAGCATGCCAATTCTTGTTGTGAGCAAATAACAGTTGAGTTTTGTGAGTTAAAGGATCCCTGCTGTTGTTTCACCTTAATCCTGACCTGGGAATCTGCAAACCTGAGTCATTGTCCTGAGAAATGAGCATGTAGTTAATTAGTCCATGTGAGGAGGGTGTGATAACTTGCTGATAAAAATTAGTGGCCTCAGAGCTGCTTCTGGAGGCCTTGACCACAGTTCTCTACACCTGAATTTAATCACATATGGTGTGGTCACCTGCACACCGTAATCCTCCTGCAGTGCTGCTGCAGATATCTAAGGGAGTTTTCTATTCAGGCCAAAGAAAAGCTGAGCTCAAATTGTAGGAAGTTCCTCATGACTTATTATAGGAACTGATAGTCCTTTAGTGAAAAGATGGGTTAACAAGAGTTAAGCAAAAAGGATTTCAGGTGTAACTGGTTTCAATTGAAACGTCTGCCTTCTTGACTCAGGAATGTTACTGGGAAAGCTGATGCCTTGCCTTGTGAGTACATGCTTCAGGGGTGTCATGGACTGAAAAACAGGACAGCAGCTGTGTTACTGCATTGCTTTGCTATGGTGGGTACAGTTTATTTTCAGCATAAATTGATCAGGACTTTGTTCTTTATCATTAACTGTCTCTCTGTGCTGCTTTCCTCTGGAAAAAGGATGATTGAATAGATACAAATATCACAGTGAGAAGTGGGACAGTAAGAGGAGCCAAAACCAGTTATGCTAGTTTTGTTTCCCTCCTTTAGTCTCTAAGCAATAGGTAAAGCTTTCCTAGGCACCAAATAACTTGACTGCCTAAGGTCTGGGTCTGGATTTGACTTAAACCCTTGTATGCCATTGACCTTTAGTAAAGCTGAGATACCCAAGAGCTAGTTTTGTAGCACTTCAATGTCTAGATTGGTTAGCGGACTTTGAATGTGTCACCCAGGATCCTTTCTGTTGGATAGTCCCTTCAAACCTTGAGAATGGTCAAGCACAAAGAAATGTGTAAGACAAGTCTTGAAGAGATTGAAGAGATTCCTGGGCCCTGCATCTCCTTTGCTGTGAGTTTTCTCCTACTTCCTTATAATTAAGTTTTTGTCTCCCTTAAAAAAAGAAAAAAGTCACAGTAGGTGAACTTTTTTGTTTCCAAGAAAGGGGGTGTAGGGAGAAGAAACCCAATAAAAACAGAGCCTGAAGTGAAAAGTTCACATTGATGAGCAAAAATCTAAATCCCTCAGATTATATCATTATAATCTGACTACATATTTATCTCCAAAGAACTGTTCCAGGCTTGAAATAATTCCTGTCTTCCCTTGACCTTGGCAGATTTCCAGAAAAAAGCTACACAATCTGGAGAGCTTTAACACAGGTCATGTAGGAATAATTCAGAGGCTCTATTTAAGGAACATATGTTGCATCCACTTATTTCTAAAAGATGCAAGGATAAAAACTTACCACCCTGAAGGGAAAGAAAGTGCGAAAAAGTATAACAGTGGGGAACAAATCAAAACTTCCAGGAAAAAATATATCACATTAAAATCCAGCAGGTATCCATTTTTTCTTTTTAGAGAAAACACTGCGTAAAGTAGCAGTGAGTAGTGATTTATTATTTTCAAATACAACTACCGTTCTTTCTGTTTGGGAGACAAGATTTCTCCTTAACAGAAGAAAGATTCTGATTCTTTGTACATGTATATAAATCAAGAGCAACTGCTCACCAGGAAATAGCCATGCCAGATTTACACCATCATATATGGGACTGCATCTGTTCTGTTTTCCTCCCTGTCTGGAACTACTAAGCAATGGTGAATACTGACTCTTTTTTTTTTTTATATTTTAATGAAGTGGTGTTAAAGAAGTGTAATTCCAGCCTCTATTGCATTAGGACAAGGATAGTATAGGTAAAAGCAATCGGAGATTAGAATATCAATATCCATGAAGAGCCTGGGTTTGTAAAGCCTCCTTGGAAAGAACTTGTCCAATGAGCTGCCTTCAGATCTGTTTGTGAATACATCCTGAAGTAAGGGTGTGACCTATATAGACAGAAATCTTAAGAAGGGTGGGGAAAATAAACTGGGATTTTCCACCTAGTTTTCTTGCCTCTTGGTTGTATGATTACAATCTCACCATGCTTCCGTGAAAGTGGCAATGCCCACAGTTAGCTGTGCAGTCTCTAGACAGCTGGACAAGACTCTTTGTAGGGTTCAAACAAGTTAGAAAGCAAGAGAAATTTTGAAAATAAGTTTCAGAAGACACCAAGTACAACAGCAACCTGTGCCTGAGAGCATTCTGTGATTCATGCAGTGCTCCAGCAGCAAGGCTTGGCAAGGCAGGCAACAGAGACCAGTGCAGCAAGGAATGCAACGCCTTTAGATGCCACTTAATGCAGCTGCCTTTATTTTGAGACACAAAGGCTTTACCTGAAGGCACTGTAAAAACCATTCAGCAGTATCGCTGCTGTCTGTCACCTAATCTGAATCATCAGAGTCATCAGTGACTCTGGGCTGTAACTAGTACTTAATGGGCTGGAAAAATCGAGGGAGGATTGCTAGGCTTGTTCTAACTTTTCTTCAAGTTCACGCAGAACACAAACCACACAGTTTTTCATCTTATTTCCTAGTTGCTACTCTGTGTTTCTGAAGGACAAAAGCAAGTCTTACGCATTACTTTATTGGTGTAGTATGTCTTTTGCTGCATATCTTTCATGCCAAATAGTGTGTTTTTAAATTTGGGTCACACATTAATCATTATGCATGTATTTTGTTTTGTAAACATACATGGGAATGTGTACACATTTATGACTAATTTTCAAATCTAAGGTATTTAAGCAGAGACATCGAAGACTGACTTAGTTTGAAACACCATTATGGAGACACAGTGGTTAGCTAGACCACCACTTGAGATCTTTCTTCCATACTAGCCAAATAAATACATCCCTCAGTGCAATAAAACAAGTTCAGAATGTGTGCAGAGTTTTCTTGTGAAGTGTATATATTTTGGCTCTAAAATGCTTTATATGCACCACAGTTAAATTTTGTGGTGAAGAAGGTTTTATTTTCTTATCCAAAAAGATTTTGTTCCTGACTGGCTTAAAACTGGGTTATGGTCTATCAGTGTGATGGATATCATGCTCTAGGGGTAGTGTCTGGAAACCATTTGTGTAAGTCTATGCACTGCCCAAGGGTGACAGTTCAAAATTTCTTAGCAAAACTGCAAATTCATCTTCCCAAAGTATGCTCTTTAACCTGAGTCACCTTGTCAAACAGGTGACAGCAGATGAAAATTCACTGGTGTTCAGTTCCTTGCCCAACAAAGTCATTGGCTCTGCTGTTTCAGAGTTCAGAGCAAGGCTTTTTTCTTTTTGCAAGCCTCTGCAATCCTACATGCTTAATAGTCACAACACCTTGCTCTTTGACCATCATTGGGTTTCTGCCATATCTGCCTGTTGCCAGGGTCTAGGGAGACCACTGGATGTAGATCCATTATTACTGTAGATTAATGGGGAGGGGCAATTAAATGTAAATCCGAAAGCATTTAACCATGAGTGGAAAAACTGTGCAAAAGCTTAAAACTGTGGACTCAGAAGATGTGGACACATATTTAGCTAAAGGTTGCAAGAGCATCCCAGATGCCTTTAGAAGACCTTGAACAGAATAAACAAGAAGACGTAAAAAGAAAGATGCCAATTAGAAGAACACGTGTGTATTCCACGATAAAGGGAACTTGGCACAAAGAATCTCAATTTGGCAGTTTATCTTGACCAATTAGACTGAGACAAGTTTTGCATGTTTTAGTTGGTATAACCAATTACGTCCTATGTTTATGTGTGTGTACAGAGTTGGTATAACCAATTATATTTTATGCTCGTATGCGTGTACAGTGACTTTGCAGAATATGTAATTATAAACGTGTGTCTTAGCAATAAACATCATCTCCTTTCAACTTTACAGGCATCCGTTTATTTCTACTTCCTGCAAGAAGAAACCAAATTAGAGGGGTGGACCTATAGCTAACCTGTTTTACTAATCTTTCAGATCAATTTTTCTGTTGGTGAATGACACATTCCCTTTAATATAATTCCTTAAGCAACCTTGTGAAAGAGAATGGCTGATTTTTAACACAGTCAGAACCTCTATGTTCTATAACCTCAAGTTCAAACTTAAAAGGAATTGGAGAAGTATTTACTAAGTCTGGTCAGAAAACATTTGACTTCAGTTTTGGCTATGTTTTCTTAACTTAGGCGTTCTTTTTTATTGGGGGGGAGGGGGGGGAATGACACCTGAAAGCTGATTTCAGTGGCAAAACACTTTACTTTCCTCTCAGATATGACATTTTTTTTGTAGAGGTCACAGAAAATGTGTGGGTATTTTAAGGGAAATGGTGTACAGAACTGTACAGGAAAAGGGTGATCCAATATCTTTCAGATATTCTTGAGACAAAAAAGCACAATAACTTAAGATGCTCTTTTTGCATGGTGTCAGTCTAAGAATGAGGTGCTCCTTTTTCAAAATGTTAAAGACTTCCTCAAACAAAATTGTGGACCAAAACCTGCTTGTTTATTGAAGGGCAAACACATCACTTGTCTAACTCCATTATGAACGATGAAGGGATATGTGGGATAGATTCATCCACAAATTTCAGAAGGGCAACTCCATTCATCGAGTTGAGAATTCAGCCTTGTATGAAGCCAGAATATAAAATGATGGTACTAGGAAAAGTCAGCAGCAATGGGATAGTTCATCTTTTCCTTTCCAAGAGATTTTTTTTCTCTAATAAATCCCAAGTTCATTTAAACTGTATAGTACTGAGAGTTACAAACTTACATGGGAAAGCTAAAGTATGAGAATGTGGATTTGCCAGATAATCAAAAGCAGCTCTTCATGGTTTAAACAAAATCAATGAAAAATACTTTAATAAGCAGTCAGCAGTTTTAGTTTCAGTAACTTGCCAGATGTTACTGCGTACATATATAGTAGCTGCAACATGCAGACTGAATCATTCAGACACTTAAATGAGCATTTGCCACAGGCAGTATGGAGAAGTCATGTATTACAGACTACATTGTTATGGTGGTCTTTGCATGCCATGATAAAACAGAATCAGAAAGCTCCCCTTCTCATTGTCTTATAGATAAACTATCTCCTTTTCCTTGGCTGAGATGCATGAAAATCTGCCCTCCCTTTCTGTTTCTACATCTAGAAAACACGTGTGAGAGTAATCACACACAAAATCAAAATTTATTGCTGTGTAAAGGCCATTTACAAACCTAAAAACCCTGGTTTGCTGCTATAAGCAGAGTGTGGAAGAGACTTGAAGGGCTAATCTCCTAATTCAGTGGGGAAAATGGTGAAGTGTGAAACTCACTGTGGGAAATCTCTTCCTTCAGAGTAAAACTGTGGACCTCAGGAGTATGACCATACTAATAATAAACTAAAAGCCTATTCAGTTTTCTACCTTCTTATCAGCTCTTTTAATGTTTCTGCCAGAGATAGTTCCACTGTAATGAACCTGTGACAAAGCAGCAGTCTGCTTCCATCTTCTCCTTTACAGCACTTGCTTCTGACCCATTTGTAGCACAGGGCATCAGGAGGCAGCTAACAAAGTCAGTGCAAGGTTAACAGCTGCACTATTGTCGCAGGATTATAAATAGACACAAGAAATGTCCCTTGATCTCCTCAGAGCTGATCTGGGATGAGGAACTGTTTAAGAGGTTAGGACTTTTTTTGTTTATTTGGGGGAGGGGTTTTAGTAGCCTGAATTGTGTTTTAATCCATTACAAGTGTTACTGAAGTCTCCTGTCACTCAAAGGGATTAGAAAGCAAATATTTATCTCTGTTGTTTCAGTTTGTTTACTTTGCATTTGACTGAACTTTGGATATTGCCAATTTCATAGAAAATGACTACCCACTGGTGGGAACAGGGAGCAGAGATAATAGTGATTCCAGCTGTCACAGTTCTCCTGGGAAGCTCTGGAATGATGAAGCTGCTTTTTGCCCCTTTTTATGAGCTGGGCCCAGTACATTGAAGAGCCATTGGGATTCCCGTCACTGGCTTTTGTGGTTGCACGGCAGCCCTCCTCTAGCCTCACCACTGGGGACGTGTGCCCTAACCTCATACGAGAGCAACAGCAGGTAACAAAGACAGTAGGAGAAATGGGGGGTGGGGGGGAACCCTACAGACTCTCCTAGGAAAAAAGCTAACATCAGCACTGCCTCTTTGGCTTCTCTTCTTTGAGGAGATTAATGACTACTTTATTCCAACACAGCAAAGTATTTTTCACACAGGCTTAATCCTGGGTGATGGAAATTCAGTGGAAATCAGACTACTCATGTAAGGGCACACTTGTAGAAAATAGCTTAGAGATATCTTTGTGTCAAACCAAAGGTAAGCTTCTTGATCAGCCAAATCCTATTTGAAATTCTCAAAGCCTTGTAGGTGGTCACAAAAGGAACTACTCATATATAATTTAGCGTGCTACTAGCCATGTAAAAGTGGTGATGTCTTGGAAGCAAACAGGAAACGGTTTTTTCTAAAAGAATTAAAGTAGTAATAAATAACATCATGTTCTTCAGATATTGCAAGGGCAAAGAGGGAGAATGAGTCACTTCTCATTTGCAGGAATTAGTGCAAGGGAAGAGACTCATTCTATTTTTTTTTATTTTTTTTTTTTAGAGTCTTCATGTGAAGAATGCAAACCTGCCTACTTTCAAAAGTAAAGCTAAGTGTGGCTGGAAGTCTTGGAAGGGTCTTGGCTGAAAACACAAAAATCTTAGCAAGTTCTGCAAAGTTCAGCTGGAATCTCCTGGAGCCATACTGAATGCTTTGTATTCCAGCCACCTGGCCCAAGCCCACCTAACATTCAAACTGAGCTGTATTAATCAAGAAGGAATTAAATTATTTGATCTGAAACCCAGAATACTGAGCACGAAATGAAAAAACCAGGCAGTTATAGACATACAGCTGATGTATTTCTCTGCAGACGTGCAGTGCCTGACTTCGGTGGAGCTATTAGTGAGCAAGAGCAGCAGGTTTTAGATATATTGCCACATCTTGTGTAGTAAATTGAGGCAGCTCTATTGAAGTCAGTCACTGCATAACTGTAAGGTGAGACAAGACTTTCCTGCCACCTGCCTGATTAAGACAGCCACCCTGTGAGTACTGAAGTCCTAATCTAACACTACCCTCAGCAGAGATGCTGGCAAATGCAACAGACATGGTGTTTTTTGAAAAGGAATACACAACTGCTAATTACTATCTTGCTGACCCTATTAAGGTGCTATAGCTGTGCAGAAACTTGAGCAAGGCCTTCAAACAGATGCCAAAGAAGTTTGTTTGATGCACATACAGCATTGCTAATATAGAGATTTATTCTGTTGCCAATTAATTGGGGTTCCTTTTTATTTTAAAATAAAAATAAACATGCATTTTTGTAAAATTATGTTTGGGTTGTTGCTGGAAATTTTTTCTCTTTAGTTATAACAAAAAAAAAAGTTGAGGGGAATAGAATAATAAGGGGTGATGTAAGTTTGAGTAAAGTGCTTGAGATAACAAATAAGAATTGTGAATTTATCTATTAACTGATGCGGTTATGACAGGTTTAGGAAGTGAACAAGATATAAAATATGAAAAGATATTGAAAGAAGAAATTCTTTGGACCATTTGCCAGTATATTTTCCACTATGTGAATTCATTATATTTCTCTCTGATTATGTTTAGGTAAAAAGGCAAACTATTTTGATTTTTAGCAATAAAAAATCTAACTCTCCCTCTTTCTCAGTTTCTACTTAACTAAATCTTTGACTTTATATGATAATGGTAATGTGGCTGGTCAAAATTAAGCTAGAAGATACAACTATAATTTAGCCCAATTGAATAGTAAGGTAAATCTGGTAATCATGAAACTTTATTGATGCAACTTTCTGAAAACTATAATGCATCTCAGTGCACAACAAAGCATGAACAAGGCGATGAAATCTTGTGCCAGTCCTGCGTATTCATTTAATTAAAGGCTGAAAAAAAAGTCTTATTTTCCCTTTCACACAAATATTGTAAAAACAGTATATTTCTTTAAACAAAGTGTTATTAAAATTAACCAAGAAGCCAGCAGTATTCCTTCTCACAGTATTCTCTTTAACACAATTGCTTCCCTCCTTTATGGATGTATTGTTTTTAAAACATGAATTAAAATATAAGGCTTCTGAACAAAAAAAATTATTCAGAATCATCTTTCGCCCTTCTACTGAGCAGAGGAAGAAATAAGAAACTGTATGTTATGTTCGAGATGTGCTGTATACACAGCTTGTTCTGAGAGCTGCGCTCCATGATAGCATCCTCTGTGTGGACAGCACCAAGAGAGCAATCTTACGTAAAGCCCGTGGCAAGGTACTCTACATGACATCTGCTGGGACTAAGCCATAACAAGCAAACATGCTGGTATATGGTTTGGCATCTGATTAAACCAAGAGTTTAGAAAACACCTGAAAATCCTGCCGAACTTGTGGCCTTTGTCACATGAAAACTCCCCAACAGTAGTGTCAGCACCCCTCCAACTGCTTCCCAGACTGATACCCATATCTGCTTCTACAACATCACTGAACCATAACAAATGACAGATCTTTGTAAATAAATAATGATAATACTCCAAAGGCTTGCCTAAAGCCAGCTGCCACTGTGAAACTAATATAGCTCTGCAAGGACTGTGAGACCTAGAAAACATGCTGAGATACAGAAAGCTCATCCTAGCAAAGGGAAGGTTAAGCGGTGATTTGATCACAGTTTATAGATATATGCAAGGAGAGAAGACCTCTCATGCCAGACAGCACTTTGATTTAGCCTATAAGCTGGAAGCTAGATAAAATGAAAATGAGACAAACTTAAAATGAAAACATGTGCACATTTTTCACACTAGTCTAGTACTGGAATAGATTTTGAGGTATGTGACAGTTTATCCAGCTCTTGAATTCTTTAAATCTAAGTAGCCTGTCTTCCTATGAGACATGATGTCATTCAAGCGCATTGCCATTTGGCAGGATGCAGGACTCGCTCAAAGGAATTTTATGCTATGTCTGTACGAGCTTCAAACCAAGTGATCATAAATGTTTCTCTCCAGTGCTAACATCTTTAAATGGAATTGCTGCCCTGATGAAGTCAACAGCAATTTTCAGCCTGCTTTCCGTGGGAGCAGGATTTTATTTCACAAACACATAACTGTTTGCAATTTGTGCCCTTGGCTCCAATGGCTTACTATCACCTAACTATATGTGGTGATTGCTTATCTACTAAATTATAAAGTGTTGCTGGTGATGCCTCTTAACCACTACAGAAGCTGATTGCCTGTATGCATTGCCCATTACAACTCATTCCTTTTACATGATGTTCACCCACTTCCTCTCCTCCTACTAAGATATATGTCAAGACATTGGTGAAGATAAGAGTAGTTCATTGGACCTTGTATAAGTAGCTTGTGATGGAATAAATTTTATCTCAGAACTTTTGAAATTGTGTTACTATTAAAAATGAAGCATGCCAATTAGGTTTACTGACTTTCTGGTAGCTTCACTTGAGATCCAGCTAAATCTCTGAGATTAAAACTTCCCACTAGTTGGTCTGCTCTTGACTTTTATCTCAAAGTTCATGTAATTTGCTGTTCTGTGAAGTTTTGAAGTGGCTTTTATAGAACAAAATAGCCCTTCAAGGCAAAAGCAAATGTTTGAAATAACAGACAAAAATATGCATTTCTGTAGGTGCTAGCTAGGAATAATACGAAGGAACATCATTAGAAAATGTAGGATGCTTGTGAATGGAATCCTTTCTACCAGTAAGACTATTATTACTGGCAATTAGATTAACGAAGCTATTGACTGATTACATAAAAGGTCTGCTTCCCACCCCTCGATTACCAGGTACATGATGGATGAGGCAGGCATGCACAAAGCACAATACATCATTAATCTTTGGGTCTAATGGGGTTATTAGTACTGTGTCAGTACATCAAACTCACACATCCATCTGCCTATCAGAACAGATTACACACTCTACAGCACTCAAGAGACAGAAACTTATACCAACTGATAGGCCATCAGGACATCTTTAAAGTCTGGCATAATTCTCTTACTGCTGCTTATGTTAGCCTGTAGATTTATTTCTTCAGGGATTTGAGAGGAGTAGAGGAAAAAATGAAAAATTCCATAAAAACATTAATTCCATTCCACCTAGGAAAGGAAAAATCCTTAGTCATAATTTTTATTATTTTGAGGAAAAATAATTCTCAGAGGAAGTTTTTGCAGAGTTGTGATGAGATCCATCACAGATATGCAATATAAGCAATATGAATGCAATGCCTTGAAATATTGAAGCAATGATTACAGGATAAGCAAACAAAAGGAAGCAGCTTGTATATTTCCTTACTCCTGTGTTTTACCATGTGTAAGTCAGAGGGGTGATTATTACACTTAAGAGGAAACCTTAACATATATTTTGATATTTTACGACTCTTCCTGTTTGACATGCCATGTAAAAGGAAGTCTTATCTGCTTTAGGCTTCAAAACACTATCAAGATCCTATACTGGAAATGTACATGATCAATGCAGTTTTTGCATGTACTTTAGGAGAGATGGGGTATGAATTTAAGGTGCAAGACAACACAGCAACGCTTGAGCTAGAATCTGTTATAACAGTGTTAATAGTGCTCCCTTGGCAGAGTGCCATAACTTGTAATCATTTTGCTTCCATTTGAGCAAGCTGGCTTAAGCTGGGCCTTTGAGTGCTAACTCATGTTTCTATATATGGCACTGCAATGTGCTACGTGCTTTAAATGGAACTGCTAGATGTTAGAAGGGTAAGAGGATAAAGGATGCTAGGTTAGACACATGACAGTCACAGTGTCGAGTCTGCTGAACACAAGGTAAAAAAGCTGACAGAAAAGTAAGTGGAAAGCAAAGTTTATAAGCAATGAACTGCTATTATTCTTATTTTGACATAAAATCTGAGTATGGGATTTTTTTCATTGAAACTTGATTTTTGTTATTCTTGAAAATGAAACTGATTGTTGATTAACATACTTATTTTATTTTGTTAATGAAAAAAATAAATGTTATCTTCTCTGTAGATCCCCATGCTGTGCCAGAGATTACAGGTAGGCAATCTCTGTGCATAGTTTTTTGGGTGACATTTTATTTTGGAGGACAAAGTTGTGCCCCCTTAGCTTCCTAGGTAGTCTAATGCTGAAATTAACTGCATACATAGATTTTATGTCTTATTGGTCCGGTTTAGTAACAATCATTTCAAGTGTTTCTCTTTTCTTTTAATAATTACGACCAAAGAACATTCTCTTACGTGTGGTATTTTGGTCTCCTGGATCAGATATCCAGCATAAAATTGTTGAAGATGAGTGACTTTTAGCTTACATATGTACATCCTAAGTTCTGCAATTAGTCTAGTTGAGATTTGATTAATATTAAAAGATTATGAACCTATTTGCCCTTGGTTTTTTTTTACTTCTTTTTTTTTTTTTTGCTTGTATTTACAAAGTCAATTCCTATACCATGTACAATCTGTTTTAGTTGTATTTATACACATTTTTCACTTTGTGAGGATTACTGAACACAAGTGAAGGATGCAGATTCAGGCTTAAATACTGACATTCTTCTCGTGTGCAATTTTGAAAGGTGCTTGTTCCACTACACTTGGATTTCAGAACTGCTTCTCTGGTTATTCAGTGCAGTGAAGGTTGTGCATTAGAGATCTTGGGGAGGCAAAAGGAATGAAAAAAATATAAAATTTACACATTTCCTTCACAGTTCATATTACTGTGTTCGTATTTCTGGCCTAACAGAGAACTCAAGTCAGATGTGATTTTTCTTCCTGCACCAATCTCATTGCACCTAGTAGCTTTCTCTTTTTTTTTGGGTTTGGGTTTTTTCTGCTCAAAAATTGTTGGTGAAATGTATTGTGCATTGAAAACTGCAAGTATGGATCGATCAAAATTATGTGTGAATATTCCAAATTTGAGGAAATATACAATAAAATGCAAAACCCCCACAACATTTTGACATTTTGAAAGCAAACTTTTAAAACTATTTTAGTTTTGAAAATGTAACTGCTTTTTAAAAAGTAAAATAAATATTGGAAATTAAATTGAATATCAGTCTAAAAAATACCCAGTTTTCTCAATTCTACCAAGAGTATCATAAACATGATCCCTTCAGGTTGAAGTGAGCCAAAGGGGAAAAAATGTCATTATTGTACATCTCTAATATAGTACAGCATATCGTAGCACAGAACAATAAGCTCTGTCTACTCAGATAACCTTGGCTTGCTTTCTTCTTTTGCACTGGACTCACTACAGTAGGGTTTCCGATCTTTATTGCTGGAATTCATTTGTCCAGACTCTATTCAGTAATAGGATCCGTGAATCATAAATGTTTCCTATTATGAGTAATTTTTTTCTATCTTTTCTGATCATCAAGGTGTTTATGAACAGAAGAGTTCCCAGCTGTTCAGCATAGTCATCTAATCCTTTCTTCTACTTTCTGACTTAAAATTTTAGAAAAAGAGAACACTAACTTTCTACTTTCTCACTCATTTTAGGGTTACTGGGTTCATCAGATTCCTTTCACATTTGCTTGTGGCATGATCTCCAGAATTACAGAGAAATTCCCAGCCTTCTGCTGTGGGTTCCAGTCAGGTAGGGAAAGGGCTTTGCCTTCATATCGTTCCTGACCCTGGCAGCTAGCTTGTATGTGTGCATATTTATTGTTTTGACTCTTGTATGGTTGTCCCAGGTTTTTCCTGTCTTTTTCATTAGTCTAGACAACAGCAGATCCATCTTGTTTTCTAATATGTGTATGGAGCTTTTGCTGGTTTCCTTTATTCTTTTGCTGTTTCTCCATTGCCAAGTCACTTCCATCATGACTGAAGTAACTTCTGGTGGTTGCAGAGAGAGAAGATAGCTGATGGAGAACTAACTTGTGTTTCTCTTCAATCCAATGAAAATGAGCTGACCTGGAAGAACTGGCAACTCTTTTCCTCCTTCGTCACATCCTAGCCCCCACACTTCAAAGTCAGTAACATTTCTCTTAAACATTTTCAGCTAAGAGAATTTGGGGACACCTAATGGAGGTGCCGGTGGCTTACAGTTGTGGCCCCTCAAGACTTCCCACACTCAACCTCTTGCACAATAAGCTGTCTGGCAGCCTAAATGCATGGCACTGTATCTGCAGTCAAAAGCTGCCCGTAAAGGCCAAAGGCAATAAAGGTACACGATAAATTTTTAGAAGACTATCTGGGGACCATGCCATGTCCAAGAATCTCTCCCGAATGTCCCAAATCTCTCCTATTGTCCCCTCCATATGAATACCTGAGCTTACACAGGACCCTTCAATGGGTATGGGGCAAAGTACTGTGCTGCTGAGGGTCATGTTACTGGTGAGGGGTGGGGATTAAACCCAATTCTGTAGAGTGCATTATTCTTGTGAAATCATTAATTGCCATTAAAAGCACTGAGTCAACATCCATTGAAATCAGCGGACAGATTTCCATCGTCGTTAGTGGGCTTTGGTTAGGTTCTGCATTATATACCTTAACTTGTAAATGTTGTCTTAGACAGAAGATTTTTTTATGGTGTGCTTTTTTTTAAAACTAGGTCTTTTAAAATCTGTTTTTCTTCGTTGAAACACCCTGTAATCTCACCCCCAAGAAGGCTTGTGTGCTTTCATTTTGAGTCCACACATTATTAAGCACAGATTCATTTTAGTTTCATAAAACATTAAATAGTCTTCCAGATAAAACTGGTTTTGTTTCCCAAATGTACAGAGCTGCTTGGTTGTCATAACAATGAAAGTCAAAATAAAATATGTGAAGTGTAATGAAATCACTCAGTTTATTTGTAGTGCTAATGTCATTATTCGGTTCAAAGGATTTTATTAAATCATTGAAAATTCAGGAACAAATGATGAATTATCTAGGAAGACCTGTTAAGTAGCAGATGTGACTGAAAGATTGACAAACATGATACCAATTAAAGCACAGCTCACTGGGGAAAGCTGAGAAAATGATGCAGCCCAAACCTAGATTTACTCAATGTTACTTTCAGCAAAACTTCTTGTGAAACCAATGGGAGTTTTGTCTGTGCTAGAAATACAAGATCTATCCCAGAATGACTCACATGGTCCCAAGCTGACAACAAACTTGCAGGAAATAAGACTTCTGATCAACACTTTACTCATCATGGCCATCTTTCATTTATTAGTGCTTTGTCCCTTTAAAGCCAGTGAGGTTGTAGTCATTTGGTTTAACTGGAGCAGGCCAAAGCTCTGTTTCTGCAGCCCAGCTATGGAGCAGGCTGGCCCCAAAGTGTGTAAGTTTGTGAACAGACCCATTGACTTCACTGACATTGTTCATCTGCCAAAAATTAAGAGGAACAATTCATTCTTGGCACAAACCTGGCACACGCATGCACTTCCTGGCTCCCAGCAAGTACACAGTTTACTTTCCAACATGCTCTGGTGCACTGAAGAAAGCCAGGCTATTATTTTGTCCTAACATTCACAGCTTAATGGAGAAAATGAATTTTCTCATAAGCTGAGGTAAAAATGTGTCTGCTGCCAGGTGCTAAAAGTATTCAGTGACAACAAGGGGGGATCAGACTGCAGCGGCCCTTCCTAAAAGTCAGCAGGATGAGAGTGGCATGTAAGAAACTCCCTCAGATAGTATACATACTCAGGGATGCCCTGCAACAAGATGCTTTCATTCTTCTTCCCAAAGAAGGTTTGTGCTATTTTTACAAGGGACAGTCTGTGACTGCAAAAAGAGGACCAAAGAGGCAAATTCAAAGGGAATGCAATAGCCAAAGAGGTAGCTATTTTATTCATGTTATTTAAACCTGAACAAATTTTCATTTGTGTGCTAAGGGCCTGATATAAAGCTCACAGAAATCCATTATAATCTTTCTATGGACTTCCGTATCCTTGAATGAAGCCTTTTGCACTTTTTTAAAACTCATTTTCCTATCTTCTTTGCCTACCTCTACTTCAGCTGTGAAATCACATCCATTACAAGTAGCATCAATCCAAAAGTGTAATTGCCCTACTGTGGAGAATGGTGAGAAGAGATTAATTAATATCTTCATATCTTATATTTTATATAATGACTTTGTCATAACTGAAATTGTCCTTCTCTTATCATATTGTCATTTTCTCCAGGTTTTAACTGGGTGTTATAGGTCAATTATTGAAAATTGTTGAAAAGGTCAATTATTGTAAGTTTAAAAAAATACATGAATCTGAAGATGAACAACTGACATTTAACCTAAGTGATGATGCTCTGCTTTTTAACTGTGAGTGTGATTAATTTAAAACCAATTTGGATCCATTCTTTGCTTCATTGCCCGTGCAGTGAATCTCCAAAAATTTGACCCAAGAGAGTGTAATTCAAGATGGAATAGATGCTTAGTAGATATGTATGTCTCACTCTCATAAATTCTCTAAAGTACTGGAGCAAATGCAATTAAATTAAGGGAGTCTTTTTTTCTTTTTTTTTTTTTTTAATTTTGATCTTTTGTTACTGTGTCATACTGCTAGGTAGGAAGAAAACCCAAAGACTGTTTCCTGAAGAACATCTCCCCTTTGATTTACTGATTGATTTTTTTGGCAAGTGTTTGCTTCCATGACAATCTACTGCTGTTAAGTGCTGGTACTGAGTAAAACTCCTTTTAGTAAAACCATAACATGTTCTAATTGAGCCTGAGTTGCAATAGCAGCACCATAACTTTGGTTTTTCAACTGATGATCTATTTAAGGCTTTAATCTGACATCATTGACTGGGAGTAG
Source organism: Astur gentilis (assembly GCF_929443795.1). Classification (NCBI taxonomy): domain Eukaryota; kingdom Metazoa; phylum Chordata; class Aves; order Accipitriformes; family Accipitridae; genus Astur; species Astur gentilis. The sequence goes on along the minus strand of NC_064906.1, from coordinate 21,903,213 downwards.
TATCCTTACCGAAGACAGCTGAACTATCTGCAAAATAAGGGAGTGTTTGAATTGAGCAGGCACCTCAGGATCTGACACTTATGTGTCTGTTTCTTTCTTATGTACCTTGCTGTGGAGTACAGCGATCTTCGTTCGTTGTGGCCATCTGGAAAATAAGTGGGGTTGAGAGCAATGGCTTTTTTGGTTTTGTTTTTTTTGCTCTGTTTTTAGCGTTTGCTGGCTTTATGCAATGTATAGGTATGCACCATGGCATGTAGGCCCCGCAATTATTTTTCTTCTCAACTATCTGGGCCTACTTAGCTGCTTTCTCACTGGCTGCTTGTCCCACACCTGCAAACAAAAGTCCTTCAGGTTCTCCTCGGTGTCTTCCTGGATCTTCCTGGAATTCCCAATGCAATGTTTCTCTTCCAGATAATACACATCCCACAGAAACACTTCCTAAAGCATTGATATTTCCTCAGTATGTCAATTTGTCTTTGGGTCTCTCCTCTCTCAGCTACTGAACACACATTGTCATCACCACCTGTCAGGGAACCTGTGCAAGTAGTCTCACCAGGTTGCTTCAGCCTGTCCTCTTCCCTGTTTATGGCAGGGTAAGGGATAGCACACACAGAGCTATGAGCAGCACACCTTGTTAGCTTTGAACACTAGCCTGTGTGAGGTGACAACGCAGCTGAACACTAATGCTGAGGTGTATACATATTCCTTATAATGAACTTGTCACCTGGAAGTTAAAAACAAGGACAGGATATTCAGCCATGTTCTCATAGGAAAAAAGCCTACTTTTTACACAAATACAAACTGATTATTTTACCACAGTTTGACAAGATATTCAGCTTTTGTTCTGAGAAGCGTGAAGATTCTTCCTGTCCCATCAGCTCCCTTGGTCATTCCCCTCAATAGGAAAATGACCAGAGAAAACAAGGATAATGGCACAACTCCATTCAGTTTGGTTCTAGGACATTATGTGGATTGCTTTTATTCACGTGTTTACTTATTCATACCCATGTATCCTAAATAATTCCCAGCAGTGAGCTGCCTACATCTCATTTCAAACTGTCTTGCAATTGCAGAAGATTATATATCACTCAGAGCTGCAGCTGTCCCAGCTGTCTTTTACTGAATGACCCACAGTCTCACCTGTGGTAGAGTTACTGTGTGCATGTGAGTTCAAGCTCTCCATCTTAAGAAAATTATTTAGCAAGTCTGACTCAGATGCAGTTGCTCCAGCTTCTGTGTGCAGAGCTTCTGTCCAGATATTCTTTAAGAAATTGCAGCTTACTCTCTTTTCGCAGGGTTTTTTTTTTGTTTGTTTGTTTTTTGTTTGTTGTTTTTTTTTTTTTAGTGTCTAATTTTCCTCTCTATTTATCTGTGTACTAATGCACTCCAGGATCCTGTTCCCTACTCTTGTCTGTCTCACAGGACCACTACTGAAGTCTACAGTGTCACCGAGCAGGTGGTACTATTTAGTGACCTCCTGCTCTATTAGATGGAAATTGATTTTCCTCTTCCAGGCAAGTGAAAAATCCATAATGTGCTCCATCAGCTTCATCTGTGCAGCAGCACTAGCAATTGAAGCTATAAGGGAAGACACAGCTCTTCAGACATCATAAATGGCAGTATCTTTTCTGACCACCAGAGTAAGCAAACTGCAGTAAAGCAGTTCTCTAGCAGTTTGCAGAAAAAATGGTAAGGACCTGCTTGCTGAGATTTCTTTGGCAATGTTTGTTGCTGAATTCCCCCAATAATGTTTCACTACTGTGAAGTCACCTATAACTAGTTATATTATGTGGCCACAAATAATAATATCTGCAAGTATTTGCAAGCCATAGCCCCCAAACTTAATTGGAGAAATACTACCCAAGTAACAGTGCACAGGTGTGCTTCTATGGGTAGAAAGCAGAAACTGAGATTTTCTTTTGGCAGCAGCAATTTACCTACCCTGCCACAGAATTAAATCCTATAAAAATCAGTATTTATGACAAGTATTTGCAAATAAATATTCAATACAATAAGATCAAGTAGTGCCACATCTTTGGGAACTTTCAATTATTATTACTCTGGACAGCAGTGCTTTTTGAGCATTCCCTCATCTTAGGGGTGTTGCTCATGAGTTCAGGATGCATACTTTCATCTCTGTTTTCATTTCTGGGTCTGAAACTTTGAAATTAATTCCTGATAGGTATAAGAATGACCGAAAAGATGAACTCTCCAGCATTACTGTAAAACTTCTTTCCTTGACCTTACTTTACTTTTCCTCGCAGCAGCTCAAAACCAATTAGTAGCTGAGGAATATGTGCACCCAGATCCAATATAGCATACTTTCATGTGAGGAGAGGGAATGGAGCGGAAACTTCGTCGACATAGCTCACCTTGATGGGTGCTTAGCTGTATGAGGTATTCAGACACCACAGTCTTGGGTGCAGTATAAGAACCTGCATGGAATACCATCAAGGTAAAAAAGGAGTGGAGTATATAGGCACATTAACACCAAGGGGAAACTTTTTCCCACAATATAAAGAACATATTTTCTGGGACCAATGTCCTCTTTGTTTTTATGGCAAGATGGATGGAAATTTCCAGGCAGATATACTCATGGTAAAAGAAATTAGAACAGACATTCACATGATAACTACTGAGGACAGTCACAAGATAGCCAGACTGCAGTCATAAAACAAGCAGGAGTATTGTTAAGCATAAGCAATTCCTTATTTTATGATAATTGCCAGTGAAAACAACACCCACCAGGAGATAGAAAAGAATATAGAGAATTGGTAAACTGAAGTTCCAGTTCATCCAATCACCTCTTGTGCAATCTAGATATATGATATACCTTCAAGACTGTTAATGGTAGTGTATTTACATGTAACATGAGAATATGAATATCACTCTTCTTTATCTCTCAGAAGAGTTATAAAACATCACATAAGCTGTAATTTTCAGGGACGATAGTAAGAACAAAATGTTATTAAGGTACTATCACCAGTTCTATTGTGTTTTCATTTTGTCTATTAATGACCATGCTTTCTTGAAATAGAGGCAGATTGTGACATTGTGGGAGTCAGGCTTTCTCCTGAAGCAGGGCACAATATGAAAGGACGACAACCATTGTCTCATTCTAAGTGTTATATATTTGACACTCAATTTTTCTGAGGAGGCAGAGCCTGTGGGGGAGCCCTGCAGAGCTAGTAGTTCCTATGAGGGAGATCCAGCCCCATCATTCTGGAGTTGCACAGAGACAACTACACAAGCATGACTGGGGTGTTAAAGACCAGACAAGAACTGGAGAGGGAATTGTCACATGAAATTCACAGCCTTTCCTGCTTTTTAGTGCCCACTGTATCACCTCCATAGTTACTCTTTAAAAATGTGTGTGCTCATGAATGTATGTATACATACAGAGGTGAGTAGGCATATGATATAAACTAGGCATGGACTAATTAAGTTCTGTCTGTATCTGGAAGGACATGTCTATAATTCAAAAAAATGTGTCCTTTACTATGTGAATTAGCTAAAAGATTAAAATAGTAACAAAAGAACAATTGTTAGGATTTTGAAATGGGTTAAACTTTCATATTCATGCCTGAAGAAATTAATTGAGTTAAAAACCAGTATATCACTACTTTTGTAGTCTATCTGTGAAAGGTGGCAAGAAAATCTCTACTGGATAGTACTACAATGATTCCTCTAGCCCAGCATTCTGCCCTGATGGTAGCAAAAAGAACTGTTAGTCAGCAGGGGAAACATATGAGCCTGGACAGTTTTCAAATCCATTCACCTATTTGTATTGTGGCACGTCACACAGTACATGCATCCATATTTCCTTTAGTATCTATTTATAGACCTGTTCATGAGTTTGTTCAAACTCCTTTGCAACCACTCATTCTTCTGCGTCTACAACCTCCTGTGGCTGCAACTCCTAAAGTTCATCAATTGCTCTGTAAAGAGGTATTTTATTTATCTGTTTTAAACTGATGTCCTACTAGTTTTAACAAGTACCCCTAATACTGCAAGACTGGGTGAAATACAGTCCCGCAGTCACCCAGTCCACCACCTTCATCACCTTGTAAACCTCAGTCAACCTGCCTGCACACCTTCTCCTCATCAAATTTAAGATTCCAGACTGTTCAATCTTTTCACATATGTGGGATGCTTCATCCCTTGATTGTGTTTGCTGCCCTTCTCTGCTTCCAACTCTGCTACGTGTCTGTCTCAGGATGTGGAGACCAGGACTGCAAAAAAATATTCAAGGTGTGGGTGCCGAAGTTTTTAGAGGCAAAACGCAACCCTCCACCTTGTTCTCAAAGTCCTTCCTGACAATGCTCAACATTTTCTTATCATCTGTTGGCTGCTGCTGCACGTGGATGTGATAATTTCAGAAAACAATCCATGGTGACTCCTCAGCCTCTTTCCTGAGTTGTCCCGGTTTAATTTCAGCAGCAAATGTTTTAGATTATTTAACTGCAGCCTAACCTGGACACTTTTTACAGCTGAAATGAGAACCAGTGTGTCCTGGTGTGTGTCCTCTGCTCCTCCCACCTACCCCAGACTTAGGCAGAGTTTTTCTCCCTATTTTCTTGATGTGGCAATATTATGGGTTTGTGTGGCGTGGGGTTTTTTTTGTAGCGGGGGAGGGGGCCGCAGGGCCGGCTCCTGTGAGGAGCTTCTAGAAGCTTCCCCGGCTCCAGGTGGGACCCGCCGCTGGCCCAGGCCAAGCCCATCAGTGAGAGCGGTAACACTTGTGGGAGAATGGATTTAAGAAGGGGAACCTGCAGTGAGTGGGGTGTGAGAGGAACCCCTCTGCAGGTGCCGAGGGCAGGGAAGGAGGAGGAGGGGATGCCCCTGCAGCCCGTGGGGCGGCGGCAGGCTGTGTCCCCCAGCCCACGGAGGGGAGCAGATGCCCCCCCAAGATGGCCGTGACTGTGGTAAAGCCCGCGCTGAGGCAGTCTGTGACTGAAGACCGGCCCGCGGAAAGGACCAAGGCCGGGGAAGTCTGTGAGGAACTGCAGCTCGCGGAAAGGACTCACCTTGGAGAAGTTCGTGAAGGACTGTCTCCCGCGGGAGGGACTCCGCGCCGGAGCAGGGGACGAGCGAGGAGGAGTCTTCCTCCCCCTGAGGAGGACGGAGCGGCAGAGCCCAGGTATGGCGGGCAAACCCCAGCCCCAGTCCCCTGTTCCCCTGCGCCGCCGGTGGGAGGAGGAGGAGAGAACCGGGAGCGGAGTTGAGGCGGGAAGGAGGGAGGGGGGGAAGGTGTTCCCAGGCCTGGGTTTACTGCCCGATATCCCTGTGGTGTTTTGATTTGTAGTAAATTAAATCTATTTTGTTCCCTCTCCAAGTTGAGCCTGTCTTCTGCTCGTGACCATGAGTGGGGAGTGATCCCTCCCAGTCCTTATCTCGACCCACGAGCGTTTCTTTATATTTTCTCCTCATCCCGCCGTGGCCGGGGGAGAGTGAGTGAGCGAGCGGCTGCCCAGTGCTTTGTTACCGGCCGGGCTGAAACCGCGGCAGGCTAGCTGGAGGAATTAGTCCCCCTCTCTCTTACCTCCTGCTGCTAGTTTTCTCTGCCTTGCAGTTCACCAGTTCCTAGTATTTCCACAAACGGGGAGAGGATTAAGCTAGGTGTTACTGTTGCATACAGCTGTAGTTGGGAGCTAAAATTGACCTTTCTTTTCATTGGCCTTTTTCCCTCTCTGTTTACTCCTCTTCCCTTCAAGCACAAATCTGGAGTCAGTAGAAAAGAAAATATTGTCTCTTCCAGAGTGAAAGTTGTGGAATAAATGCTCTCTTTCCTTTCCTGCCATCTGGGCAGAAGTCATATCTGTTATGGTTTGTGTTTTACACTTGCTTGACATGCACCAAAGACTGTACTTCCCTGAAGTACGCTCTTTTTTTTTCACTTTCTCGTGGGAGAATGATGCTTTCCTAATGGAAGGTCATGCTTTAAAGGTCCTGCCTACCCATTTACAGCTACCTGTATTTTTTTTTAATCAGATCAAACATGTTACTTCCGTACTATAGGAAGGTAATTCGAGGCTTCTGCTTTTTAGGCTTTCTTTTAGAGTTTGCCCCAGGGCCAGTACTAACAACACAACAGTAAGTTGTATATTAGAGCTCTCTCAAGGTTAAGATGCTTATCCCAGAAATCCTGTTTTGAAATGTTATGGTGTTTTGTTATTTCCAGCAGCACAATGCAAATCCATCACGATGCCTTTTTAAGGGATTAAGCTAAGTATATTACTAAAAAAAAAAAAAAAGAAATAAAGAAAAATTTCCTGCCTGGAAGTTCCAGCAGGCAGGATCTCTAAATGTCTTCTCAGATTTCCTGAAATCAGATGAACAATGCCTCTCCTATTTGTGATCCTGCTCAGATAAGAAAAAAAAATAAATTCTTGTTCAAGAGCACGTGCTTAAATAACATTTATGCTACTAATAAAAATAATGGAATTTAAAGTTAACAGGCTTCATTGAGATGAATTTAAAGTTTCAGAGAGTTTGAGTGCACATCTCCTTAAATATACACGTATCTATCTATCTAGAAAAGTGTTAAAGGTTTTGTAGCCAGATCAGTTCTTGGAGTACATCCCCCATATGAATCAGATCTGCTAATAGAAACAATGAAGCAAACCCTCACATTCTACTAATTTATAGCATGTATCAGTTCAGCCTGTCTCCACAGGAGACAAATATGCACCATACTTCCTCATACAACTTCCCCTTTCATTTCCATTTTCTCATTCCTCTTTCTTCATTCTCCTCCGAAAGAATAGTTTTAGTTTTAATATAAACTTTATGACTTTGAAGAAAATAATGTTTGCTACATGAAAAAAAGTGGTTTTCTAGCCATATGATGGTTAATGGTCAGAACAGGTTCTGTTGTTATTGCATGAGCTAAAAGCCAGACTGCAACATCAGTTACAGGCACGCTGTAGGTAAATTCTGACTCTGTCCCACAAAAAAAAGTAGCAACTGGAGAAATTAACCAGACTATTATAAGAATTTGCTATACTTAAATACTTTTTAAAATGGTTGTTAAGTTGATCAGGTTATTTAGATAAAATACCAGTGATTTTAAGTTAACAGTTATGTGAACCTTATGCCTGTTGCTCTCTACTTTGTAAACTTTGCTTGATTGCAGCATAACTTCAAAATACCTGAACTTCTGTAAAGCTGCACAGTTAGGCAATATATTTGTACATGTTTTTTGTAGTGGAAATTGTATCATTTTGTAATGTGATCTCCACTGAAATGAGGAAAAACACAACTTGGCCTGTCATCTGGGATGTGTCATCATGCCCCAGTTTCAAAATACAGGTGACCAGCCTTTCAAATCACTAAAAGACTTACCACATGTGTAGAAGTACTGTTGTCTGTCTCCCATTCAACAGCCACACAGTTCCGTTTCCACACACAAGACATTCTGACTCTGTTAGAAGAATGGGGAAAGTATGTTTGATTCATGAGAAATTTCCATTGTCTTGCACACCACATAAACAAACAGCCTATTTCTGGAGTTAAGGGCACATCCATGCACTGATACATAGATGCTGCATTCCAAAATAAATGCCACGCATGTTTATCTAAGTGTAATGATGTATTTTGGGAGAAAGATAGGTAGACAGACAGTCAGAATGAACAAACAAGACCCAGCAAGTGCGTGGAATTTTGAGACACCTGCCACACTTCTCTTGTAAAGCAGAATAGATTAAATAAGGAGCATGACCTGAAACAACAGACTGAAGTCCTGTACCTGGTAAAATCAATCTAAGCCTGTAACAAGGCACATGTCTTCATAGCACCAAGGTGTTTTGAACTGCATTTTAAGCACCTTAAATCTGAAATTCATGACTTGAACACATTTCTTTAAATTATGTGAGGTGGTCAGAAAAATCAAACTCTTCTTCTATCCTGCCTTTGAAGAGAAGTGACAGACTTTTTATTTTCTTTGTAATAAAAATGTCTGCAGATGTCTTCAGGACTCTTGTTAAAACCTGACATTTGGAAATCTTGTCCATCAATCCAAGAGTAATTTCCAGACTGTTTTATCCAGACAGAAACATGCTATTTTCATAATGTTCAGTTCCTAATTACTAGTTAAACATCCAAGCTTTGATTCTAAGACAATTAGCTTAATGAAAATGATATATTCTTCAAAAAATATTACTCTGAAAAACTAACACCCACTGTTTATTAAAGTTTCAGATGTACTAACATTAATATATGAAGTAAATATGATATTTAGTGAAATCACTACCTTTTTTTAGTTATGAGCACTGTTAAGCATATTTGTTGACAAAGTCTTGCTCCTGTTTATCAGAGCTACTTGAATAAAAAACAAGGTGAGTGGTAGATTAATAAGAACCTAGAATTAATAAATATGCTTGTACCTCGGTTTCAAAACAACAGTTTCATCTTCATAAGATGCAAGAGACCAGCTCAAGAGAAAATACAGCAGTTTTTATGAAAATAAGTAATCATGAATGTAGGAGTCTAATATTTGGTATGGAGTTCTGAAAATACTGGTATTCTTTTTTTCTTTTATTTTCTTTTTTTTTCTTTTCTTCTGAGTACTTGGAATATTCTTTTTCCTGTAGGATAAGAGACTGAGAAGAGGTTTAGGAACAAGAAGTTAAACATTGCCTTTCACTCAAAACACACCCAGATTTTCCACTTCCAAAGAGGGAAAAAATAAAAAGTGAATGTAACATGCTACTATTTCTTCACTATCTTTTTTCCTAATGTTTTCAGTGGAAGAGAGTAGAAGGATCATTTCGCTAATGGAAGATGAGGGCAGTTTAAAAAATGAGAGAAAGTAGGATTTTTTTTCCCCCATATTTCATAATGAAAACAGCTTGTCAGCAGGTATTTTGGCTGTATTAACTAGAATATCCATATAAAAATATTTTCTCAAGTGATTTTCATAACTTAAATTTGTACAGTGTTGCTCAGGATATGTTGACTGCAATGTCTTTATGCTAACTGAAGACCACTAGAGACACATAGTTCTCTTTGTTAACTATGTAGAAAACCCACAGTCCTAAATTGGGCTGTCCAATGTGCAGGTGTCACAGAGCACTTGTGCAGTGAGAGTCTGACTCCTGCCCTTGGCCATAGCTCTGCCCTCTGATCAGGTTTACTGGGCTGCTCTAACTTATGAGATACTTGAGCACTGAGATACCTGGCCTGCAAGCAATTCTAGGATGGTTTTTAAATTACCTTTTTATTTAATTTTAGGTTCATGGGTATTTTAACAAGGAATCTTAAAATCCTTGAAAAAATACTACAGCTAAAATGCAAGTTTATGCACTCAGCTAGAGGCAGTGCATTTTTGGATGCAAGAATGAAATTGAGAAGGGCTCAGTATCTTCTGAAGGGAAGATACCACTTTTCATAAAGGCATATGTTTTGCAGTGTTGGTGGACTGTCTTTGCTGACCAGATCTCGGAAAGAACCCCACGTGATTTTCTCAGGCACACAGTAATTTTGGCACATATCAGAAAAAAGCTTTAAATGCTGAAGGCTATTAGAAATTTATTTATTCAGTAATATGTAAAGCGAGTGAAAAAGTCTGCGTAGAAAGTGTTCTGCTCTGTATAGCAGGGCTGCATACATTTTTCAGAGTTGCACAAGATTTCGCTGCACAATTTCCATTCAAGTCAAAGGGGCTTGTGCATGCCTAATTCCCAGAAAACTCACGGAAAAATTATTCTGGGGACAGATTATACAGTAGGTCTTAACAACACTAATAAAACAAGAGTCATTAAAATGTATACTTATAATTTGGCATCAATTTTTCATTCACAACAAGACCTTGGACTGTCTCTCACTGTTTCTGTTGGAAATAATTATCTCTGACCACAGCAAAAACCTTCAGCACGATCTATTTCTTGTTTTCTGCAATGTGAGCTTATTAATGCTTGTCACTGCTGTATGTAAGACTTACATGACTTTTTTACTGCTTTTATTCAGAAAACACAGTTTAAGATTATAATTTTATTTGTTTCAAATGGATTACCCTTATAAGTCTGCTATCTGTGAGCACTGACAAGCTGTTTCCACAGGTGGGTTATGGTCAATTTAAAAATAGAGTGTAAGATACTTGGAAGCTGAGGAGAAGAGCAACTCCTCCTTACATTAGATCTAAGCAAGCATCAAAGCAACAGCAAACACCTGCTTGCTAGGTAAACTGTTCTCTAACACCTTATTTTATGTAACAAATCACTGATAGCTGAAGACACTGAGGAGATCTTTAGGATATCGGGAAAATAACCAGCTGGAATTGCTACTTTCTTGTCTATCTCATGAAAGACAGGATATTTGCTGAAACTGAGGTTCCTTCCCTGTCTCGGGTAGGCACCTGCCCATGGTAACTGGAAAGCATCATTTTCCATTGACACCATTTTTGAATGTTTTTGTTTCTGTGTTATTCAGGGTGTTGCATCTCAGAAGAAACATTTTCTGGGGTGTTACATTTCTCTTTTGGAGAAATAGACACATGGTGGATTAGGGGACAGCCTACTACTATCCTTAATAGGTAGCACAGCCCACCTTCAGTGGTGTTTGGGGGTTTCTTGTGGACTATTTACTTTCTCTGTATCAGCTCTCTCCTTGAATCAAGCTTTGGCTGCTCTTTTGCACATGGATAAGGCTTGGATTTTTTTTGGTTGGTTGGTTTTTATTTTCAACTTGATAGCCTTGTGATTCTCTGGAAATCCTATTTAATCCTTTTTTCCTTGAGAGCTTTCACTTCCTCCTTCACCCTTCTCCCCCATGTTCTTGCTTTTTAGTGCTTTTTCTGCCTTTTTTCTACTACCAATCTATTCTCTTCCCATGTTTTTGTTCCTCCTCCAGTTTCAGATTTCCTCTTTATTTTCCTGTCCTGCCCACTGTACATTAATACTATCTCTTTAACTGCAAGGAAAATGAATTAATGATGTAACTGCGCTTCAGCCTGTGTATATTTGCATATAACTATGCATAGAAGTTATGTATTAGCAGTATCATCTAGTATGTATATCGTGGTGCTAAGGAGTTACTCTTTACAGGATGGTTTGTGTAACTTACTGAGGCATGGGTTCTCCTTCAAAGGTTGCCAGCAATGCCTAAACAATTTTTCTGTCTTGTCCCTATAATGGCAGTTTGCACCCTAGCAGCAATAGGACCAGAGGTGTGGGGAATGCAGAGCTGCTATGCAAAGATCGCTGAAGGATTGAGACCTCTCTTGTTCTGGCCACTGAAAAAATGAGAGGAAACAGCACAAGTTTGTGTCTTAGCAGTCTGTAGCATTGCTTGTGTAAAAGCGTTCATTTGCAACATTGCAGGGTTCTCTGGAATATAGGCTCTTTGTGAAGCAGAGCGGTATGGAGAGATGATAAAGAAAACATGTGTCTCCTTGATCTTGGTTTTGCCACCATCAGAAAATTTCCCTTGCAGCTTCGAACATGACAGCAAAAAGGGAGTGCAGATATTTAAGGCAGAGGCGGCAGTTAATTTGTTGAAATAAACAGAGTAGGGAAAGCAGTAAAATCTTAGAATGAACCGAATAATTCTTAGTTTTATTTTAAACTTTTTTTAAAGTGTTATTCCTGTTTCTTTGTCCTTTCAGTGTAAAGTTATGGCTAAAGTGGGAAGGGTGGGGTTGCACTGTGAAAACTGATGATGTTCAAAAAAAATTCTAGTTCTTTTCAGGGATAACTTTAACAAATCTGATGCCTTGACTCCACTGTCTCATAATTGCATCTTCTGTCTAAAGTGTGTTCTAATTTAACCTGTGCAAGATAGGTTCTTTCTGTGTAGCTCAGAATATGTAGTCCCTACTCCAAGTGATTGTACTCTCCCTACGCAATGAGTTAAATGTCTCCCATTAATTAAATTGATGGTATCTCCAGCAGTTCTCCTAGGAGCCAGGGAGAGAAGCACCAAAGAAAGGTGATGATCAGGAGTAGGATAACAGGTAGTGTGTGGTAGGTAGACAATTTACTGATCACACCCAATAGCATTGTGTTAAAACATCAGTCAGGATTTTACATAGTTCCATGTAGGCCTCACCTCTGACACCATTAGGATCTCCAATCTCAATCCTATGTACTTAAATGGCCTCATCAGTAAGTTATTGGCTAATCTAAGATGAAGAACCTACTTATTTAAGTGAGCTTAAGCTGATTGCCACTGGTATGCTCCCATGAAGAAAGCTAGTTTCAGAGTAGTCGAGTTTCTTGACAAAATTCTATTTTTTTCTGCAAACTACAACTAAACAAGTTATGGCATACATCTCTCTAATATGTGGCAGGTAATAAAACTGATTAGCTTAGTGAGAAAATATAGTTGGGGACTGACTGCTCATAGAAATGTTAATGAGAATTCAGTTTTGTACTAATCTAATTCCATGAGTTTTGGAAAGCTGGTAATCTGAACTCGGAAGCCAAACAAACAGTTGTTGGGTTTGGGTTGTGTTTTACCTCCCACAAACCCCACAAAGTGTGTAGAATAACGCTGCTACCACTAAAAATCTAACTCCCAGTAAGCCTGAACTGTACCTACAGCATATACAGGATATTCATTCTGGCTTTGCTTTTTTTATTTCTTTTTTTTTTGTATACACTCATGTCATTATACTAATAACTAACCATTTTCTAGTAAAACAGGTTTAGGTTCCTTCATCCCGATGCTATTCAGACACGTTGCAAAATTTTGTCAAAGAGGCAGAGATAATTAGAATGCATTGTTAGCCTCTGATGCCTATATTAATTGAACTGTATTTCCCTCCTTTACAAATTATGGCCTTATTTGTGGATGTGTCTTCTTGGGCTCTTCTCTGTAATGTTCTCAATGCATCCCATCAGTTACAAAATGTTTTGAATTTCTGTTGACTTTTCAAAGTCTTGAAAGCACTTGGAATATCACAGGATACAGGCTCCAGAGCAAAGTATAAGAACATATGTACTTTGTTGAGCTAGCCTAACCACAGTTGCCTGAAATCATTACACTGTAGTTCAGTAGCTACTTAGCTCCAGTTTTGTCTACAAACAGTGCCACATAATCCAGATATGGTACATGATCTTTGTGCCTCAAGCAGCCCAACCTGCAACTCCACAGCAGATTTTGAGGTGTTATTTCTAGTCAGAGGAAAGAAGGAAACAACAGCAAATATAGGTACCAAAAGGATTCACAGAACTGTATTTCTTAGAATGAAAGCATCTGTTCTTCTCTGAAGTTGAAAGTATCACACTTCACAGGATTCACAAACTACTACTTAACAGCCTCTGGGATTTAGGTTCCTCAGGAGTGTGAGTGATCCCAAGCAATCTCCAACTTTTAAAGCAGTAATGCAACATTCTTCTGGTGGTATTTTTTTTTATTTTTCTTGCTGTAAAATCTGAAGAAAGGGATTTCTTTCATGCTAGAGACTTTTTGCAAATGTTAGAAGGGCCAGCCTTGACTCAGTTCCCTCTTATACTTTGATTCTTTTAGTTTACCGCAAGCAAATAAATCTAAATAATGTAGTAGATCAATATTTCTGAAAAGATTGAGCTTGACTGAATCTTAGTGTATTGACTTCCACACCTGATTATGCCACTTAGCTGTGAACAACCTCTCTTTTATGATGGTAAGGCAGAACATGCAAGTTTAGTTCTCTTTAAGAGACAAAGTTGAAACCATCTTTCAAGTATTAATGTAATAAACATCTTTGAAAATTACTATTATAAATAAAAATAGTATAAAATGTATAAACATGAATATTTATGCAAGTATGTGTTCAGGAAAAGAAAAATGGGGGGGGCGGCAAGTTGCATGTGGGTAGAACCTCAAGGAAAGCAAAGTCATCTTTTAATTCTACCTGGCATCACTTAGCATCTCTCATTGTTCAGTCTGGGCCATTTTTTACACAAAAAGGAAATGACTGAAAGAGGGATGAACTACAGAAAGGCTGCTGCAAAGAGGTAAATATCAGCCTCCTTTTTGTATACTTCAGATCAGGCAAGAAGCAACGGGCTTTGGCCATGTTGGGGGATGCAGGTTAGGCACTGGGCGGGGTGGGTTCCTCTAAAGGTGGATGGTGAAGCACAGGAAACCATTCCCCTGGGAGGCTGCAGAGCTCCTGTCACTCACGGTCTCTAATGGTAGTTTAGGCAAAAGTCTGCCAGAAATACTGCTGCCCTAGAATGGACTTGCTGACCAGTTGAGATTCCTTGAACCTGGTTTTTCTTTCTTCACCTTCCTTTATGCTGCTTCCCTTTGTGTAAGGCTGACTACTATTGCAGCTGCAACCTTACCTTACAGCAGAAACCAGCCTGCCAAAATTGGAGTCAAAATCTGGGATGTCACAGATTACAATTGTCCCTTTCAGTATTTGGACTAAAAAAAAAAGAATTGATCTCTAAGTATTTTCCAGAAACTTCATCTTCTATAAACAAGTCATAAAATGAAAATGTGGGGAGTATTCATTGCTTTTTATCTGCAAAACAAAGGCTACATCCATTCCCCCAGTAGAATAGAGAATAAAAACAACAGCAAGGCTTAAGTGGTGCTAACTGATTTGACATGAAGGAGGGACAGATCTTTCACAATGTGCAACAATGTTTATGAGAGTTAGAAAGAGATGGGACGTATCAGGGGAGGGACAAACAAGCAAAGAAACACAAGCCCAGAGAATTTGTCAGAGGAAAGGATTGTCCACCTGACAGAGATCTGGAGGTAGCACTTTGTTGGAAATAAGAGAGGATGTGAAGTTTTGCTTTTGGTGTGCATGCAACTGTTTGAGGACTCTCCCAGTCTTTGTTCCTCCTGCAGCTTCTCTGCCCCTGTTAGTCTGTAATTGCTCAGGAAGATGTACAATCTCCTCCTCCCTCTAAAGTTTTCAACAAAACGCATGGCATAATAGCCAGGACAAGGCAAACAGGGAAACCTTCCAATAGTGCAAGTGCCTACAAATAAGATTCATGCAGGTAAAACATATACACCCTCTTTTATAAAAGGTGGCAAAACTCCACAATGTTTACATATTAGGAAAAGAAAAAGTCAAAACAGATGAACCTCAGTGATGGGAGTAATGTGGAAGAGGGACTGTGAAGGAACGCTAGGACAAGTGGTGTCATAATTGATTTATGATTGCAGTAAAAAGGCATAAAAAAAAAACAACCACCAAGGTTGAGGAGGAGAGTGGGAGTCTAGACAAAAACAATAAAGGTCAAAGGATAAAGAACATGCAAAAAAAGTAGAGTTCATAGATTCATTTTTTGTCTGCTGTATACTTGGATATATTCAAAACCTCAGCAACCAAGTCTAAGCTGGTCCTGCTCTGAGTGGTGGGCGTGGACTGCATGAGCTCTAGAGATCCCTTCCAACATAATAATTACATGAATATAACAAAACAAGTGCAAAAGCTATGATCTATGTGTTAAGAACATAACTGCTGCTCCCTTCTCTTTGTTACTAGCTAGTGATCAGCAAGTCCATAACGTTTACCTAATAAATCATCCTTTTCTTTTCATGTTTAGGTAGTATGTGCCAATGACCACAGAAGAGCAATGTTAACCAGAACTTAATCTGACCCGTCTTTGTGAATAGAACTGATCCCATCTCGTATCACCAGGGCACAAGAAAGGTAAGTGCAGACACTGTTTCCATGTCACTAATGTGTGTCACGTATTCTTGCACAGTTGCACAAGGTTTATGCTACGGGGAGGTTGGTGGGATTGTTTTTGTTTCACCCTCACACTGAATTTTAGCAATGTGGAACATCCTAATTTCTGGAAGAATGTTAAAATCCTCACCTAAATCCTTCTAAAAGTAAAGATTATGGAACTATAACCTGTAGCTATTATGGCAGTCATTGATAACTAATGGAATTGGCCACATTCTTATTTCTTTTGTATGAGCAGAATACCAAAATTGTTTTAAAAAGGTCATAAGCGCTCGTCAAGGGCACCCTGTGCTTGAAAAAGCTTTCCTTTGTCTAGTGTGAACAAAGCTGGTGGCTTGGAAGGACTGCAAACCTGTGGGTCACAACAACCCCTGCGCTAGGGGCTCAACTATTATCCTGAAAGGCGTAGTTTAAAGTTGCAGGTGCAATAAAATGGTGATACAAAGCTCCCATTTAAAGCAAGTAGCATTTGGTCACTAGGAAAGTAGCTGGCCTTCCTTGCACTGGATTTATTCTTCTGAGGTAAGAGAATTTTTATCGCTTTTCTGTTTCATCTTGGAAAAGGGGGTTAACGTTTCATGAAGGTGATAATGAAAACCACCAAGGGAGTCATCAGACAAAGAAACTTCTAGAAGCTGCGTTAAAAAATTTCCATCTCTGCTTGCCTCTTATACGTGTGAATCGCCTTTTTACCACTTCCTTTGGAAAAATGACAGATTTAATATGCGCTCAATCTAAGCAACTGAGGTCTGTGTAACAGAAAAACGTGGAAGGAGATTTCTTTGAAATAAAACTGCTCTGTAGAACAGAAAATATTTGAACATAAATTTCAAAGGAAGGTTTGGGCAGATAATGAGTTTGGGCTTTGCAGGCACAGCCAACTAGTAATCAGTACTGTTAACTGACACGGTATGATGTAGGTACATGGAACTGAAAATAGGTACATTTACAGTTCAGGCACTACTTTATTTAAGGTATGCTAAGATTCTCCTTCTGTTCTTTAAGTTGCATACATATTGTTTTAAATATTGTTAGAGGGTGAGAAACAGAAAATCTGGTTCCCAAATAATATTTAACTTTTTAGATAAAAAGCATAATTTTGTAAGGCAACCAGATCTGCTCCTTGCAATATCTAGTAAAACTTTAAATTCTCTAACGTCTTTAACTTCTAATGTCTCTCAAAACTAATAAATCTTGGGTTTAAACTCTAATTTCCAGCCTAATAAATCATATTATTTCAAACTTCAGCTATACTTTTCCGGTTAAATTTCTGCTCTTGGCAAACAACCAGTCAGTTCTTGATTTAATAAGAAAAAAATTTAACATTCCTGATGTTTCAGTTCCTAAAGCAAGTATTTGGATTTAGATGCCTGAAATACACTTTATGTGAAATCCTGGGAAACTGAACAGACATGTTCCTTATGACTAATGATTAACTAGTCAATATTTTTTCAGTGCTTTGCTTGTTGAACCAATGGTAGCCACTGGGATCAATTTTTTTCAGAAAGGTATTAACTAATAAGCACATTGAGGACAGTAATTTTGCCGCTTTTGTTTTCTGACAGCTTTGTTCTTGGCTGCTTTTCTACCACTGCTTATAAAGTAAAAAGATTTCACATGCTACAGAAGTTGAGGTCTGAAATGTTTTGCCTGAAGGAAAAGTTAGGAAGCTGCAGGAGATGACACATTTCACCTTGGAAAAATTCTGTTGTCTAAAATTAGTTTTCAAACAGAAGTAGTTCAGTCACACGAATAATATGCTTTTATTCGCATCCTGAACTGCCTTTATTTGATAGATTATCCCGTTACCTCAAAGAGCAAATTTCAAAGTTGAAAGGGGGGGAATAGTCACATTTCTTGTGAGGCCCAGGTTTCCTCTGGACCTTTGCATCTGCCATGAGGTCAGTGAGATTGTGGGCATAATGCTGGGAGTTCACAGTTTGTGGTGTGGTGGCAAAGTTGTGGAATAGGGAAAAGGATGGACCTCTGTTAGCTTCCCTGGGGAGGTTGCATGTACAGCAGTAGTGTGTTGGTCATACTCCTCTGAGTAAGACAGGGAACAGGTCAGGTGAACTCCCATGCTGACTAAGCCCAGGAGAGGAGAAGCTGTAACCCACAAAATGTGGTAGCAGGGAGAGTGACAGCCTCAGTACTGAAGAAACTTACTGGGAACTGGAGGCCAGGGCAGATTTTTCTCCAACCCAGCTGCTGAGTGGGCAAAACACAAACCTGAGAGAAAGGAGCTCTCTTTCCAATGTGCAACAGAGATGGTCATAAATTTTATTTATTTTTATGGTCTTTAGACTTGATGGGTTGGTTTTTTTTCACCCTCATTTCATACGCTAATAAGACTTGGCTTTTGAGTTTAGAAGCCTTTTCTTTGGAGGACTTCTAATGAGAGAGGCTGAGGGAGATCTACCACAGAGTTCTGGCCAGCTCAGAGGCTTGTCATACATGCGTAACGCAATACAGAGTTGTTTGTGGGCAGACAGTAACAGTTTGGTGACTTTCAAACTTCAGAGGAGCACGTTTGACTTCTATATGGTTTCTGTTCCTGCTTAACAAAGTTGAAC